>NC_051323.1:71765963-72034348 GCF_015220235.1 Choloepus didactylus | reverse complement strand
TTCTCCCTTGTTATTCTCTATAATCCTCTTTGATTTTGTCTCTGTCCTCACCAAGTCTAAAGGATTAACCATCTGGCCCTTTATGGAAAAATCTTGCCAATTCCTGTTTTTAAACCACCAGAGAGAGAGGAAAAAAGGTGAGGCCACACTGGCTGCACAATGGCAGGGTTTGCCGCACAGGCCAGTGGCATGACCAGAGCTGGAAGGAGGGCTCACCCATCCCACAACGTGCTGAAAGCGGGAAACCGCATCGCCTCAGCAGGCGGGAGGGATCTCTGCGCAAACCCTTGGGTCTCTCCTGAGAGACTTTGTTTGGGAACTGCAAGTGGCAAAACAAACTTGTGCTTGGCATGGGATGGCTCCGTCCTAAGGAAGACTGCCTTGGCAAGCAGCTTCTAACTCTAAGCTGGACGCTGCTCTGGGACTGAGGCCTGCGGCACTGAGCCCGTGTCAGCTGTCAACAGCAGTGACCATGAGGGCACCTCAAGGGGCACCTGGGGTGGAAACACTTCCCCGTGACCCATCGGGGTCAGCCAGGGGCAGCTGGTGCGGTCCCGTGTGGTGACTGGGCCATTTTAAGAGGTGTTAAGTGACCCGGAGACAACAGGGGGACGTGGTGCCCACAGAGGCGGGTGTACTTCTTTCCTGTTGTGTCAGAACTTGCCAAGGGGGTCTGGAGGCGATGAACCTGTAAATATCAAATTAAGATGCATTAAAAATACATATGGGCATGAAGAAGACTCTCCCCCGAAAACCCGTCCTGGTTCCCGATGGGCCCTGTCTCAGGAAGCCAGAGCCGAGCTGCTGCTGCATCCTCTCGAGCGGGGTGGAGCCGGAGCGCGGGGTCCCAGCAGTGCGGCCCGGGGGACCACCCGGCGACCAGCGCCCCCGCCCCACGCGTGCACGCCCCGCCGCCCGCCCCCGCCCGGGAGGAGCGCGTCCCCCTCGTAGTGGGTCTCCATGGCAACCCGCATCTCCTCCAGGTCAGTGGTCTTCATGTCAGTCTGCAGTTTGCTAAAGCCCCAAGTTCAAAGTTAGCTGGCAATGCCGGACTCCCGGAGGGCAGAGCCCGAGGAAGTGTTTCCCCAAACACTCAGGGAAGCAATGGCTTCGCAGGAGAACTGGCTTGGGCAAGAAAGAACCCGAGTCTGCCCTGAAATGGCCTCGTGACCTTGAATAAAAGACTCATTTCAAGACTGAGAGGAGAGCGGATCACTCCCAAGAGTGCTCCCTCTGGACTGGATGGGCCACTCCGTACGCTGGGGTGGACAGACTGAAAATACGTGGATCTGAATAAGGCGCCGTCTTTAAAAAGAGTCCTCAGGGTTTAGAGAGGACAGACCGACTGTGGGGACAGGTGGGAACAAAGGACTAGTTTTATAAAGGAAGGAAAATCTACTTTTCTCTAAGTACCATAGTATAATTCACCTCGTTCTCAACACTTAACAGAGAGATGAAAGTAAACTTACAGAGTTCAGGATTCTGAAACAGAAGAAATCGGCAAATAAATAGAATTTATTTTATGTTGACAAATTTTAGCAAGAAACAAATGAATGGGAGGAAGCTGTTGTGTAAAGAGGAGACACGAGGCAATAAAAAGAACCTCAATTTTCTTTAAATATAGCCAGGAGAGACTGTCCCTTTGCACAAGACAAGTAAAGGAGAAATATGTGCGGCTGCACCAAAAACAGCACAAAGCAAGTACACCACGGAGAGAGTCTAAGCTAAGGGCTCATTCACACCAAGACCTAAAAAACTAAAACTGCAAACAAGAAGTGATCTGCGGAAGACTAAGGGGAGAAAGAATTTCTTAAATATTAGAAGAAGCAGAAAGGGTTAAAGGAAAACACCGTTCCTTAGTGAAATCTGAAGGGAAGGCAGAGAAACCATTAAAAGTGGCAGCTAACATCTAAGTTCATTCTACCAGCGTGAAGACGAGGCTGGCACCAGGGACGGACGACAGGCTGGAGGGGGCCTAACGGTGCAGTCTGAGAAACGGAAATCAGAGACGTGACAGTGAGCGAGAGGAGCCAGAGTGAGAGAGAGTGAGAGAAAGGAGCGAGAATGAGCAAAAGGAGCAAGAGTGAGCAAAAGTGAGAGGAGCGAGAGTGAGCAGGAGTGAGCAAGAGCGAGAGGAGCAAGAATGAGCAAGAGGAGGTGAGTGCCAGCCCAGCGGACCCGAGGGGGCAGAGTCTAGCCCAGAACCTGCCCGCCCGTCCGGCTCCGTACTTGATGGTGCTGTCCTCCTTGCACTGCTGCTCCAACTTGAGAATCCTCTGTTTCAGCCCGTTAACCACCTGCCGCCAGAACCCCAGCGGCTTGGGTTGGACAGGGGCCACAGGCCACAGCCCCCGCCCCTCCGCCCGGGGAGCTAGCGAGGTGAGGGGCCCCTCTGCGTGGCCCCCATGGGAGCACCCCCACGCATGGCCGTCCCTCCCCATTCAGTGGCTTTCCTTCTCCACTAGACAGCAGAGCCACCCCAAGTGCCCTGCACGGTGCCGACGTGGCAGAAGCACTCGGTGTGTGGTGCTGGGGGACGGACGCGGGAGGGAGGGTGCTCCCTGGTGCCTGGACACGGTGACCGGCGCCCCGGAAAGGGGCGGGATCTCCTCCTTCAATGCACTGCCCAGCCGGGAGCAAGCGCGGGACGCCTCGCCAGTTCCTCTAAAGGTGCTACCACAATCACGAGGCAAGGCACGGACCATGAACCCGGCCCACCCCAGGGCAATCTGCTCCTAGGGCTCATGCCAGAGTCCGAACAATATCCGGGCACTGTGATAAGTAGATTGAGAAACAAAGACAACAGGGCTCAGTCTCTCCTGGTTAGTCTGAGGGGTGAAAGCCCCTGGCTGCCCACACCCATGGTCGGGGGCGCCACCACCCAAGGACTAGGAACTTACTTGGCTTGGATCCAAAAGCTGTTCTATGTGCCGATCCTTCCTGCTATTTTCTTCTTCTAGGCGTCAAAGTTTTGTTCTCATCAGATCCACGTCACCTCTCTGCATGTGTAATGACTGAAGAGAGAAAGGACATGCACACAGCCGTGCACACACACACAGCAGTGAACACACACACACACATACATACGACCATGCACACATGCATAAGCACAGCCATGCACACAGCCATGCACACACAGACACGACCATGCACACATGCACACTGCCATGCACACACACACAGCAGAGAACACACGCACACAGCCATGCACACACACACACGACCATGCACACATGCACACGCACAGCCATGCAGTCATGCACACACACACAGCCGTGCATACACGCACAACATAAACAAAAACAGCCAGGTGAAATGCTGGGTTTGGAAGCAATTTTTAAATCAGAGGTGTGGAATAGGGGTGTAGCTGTCACAAGGTATGAAGGGCATAACTGGCATTTTGTGGGTGGGGGCCAGGGACACAAAAAAGCCCCAGGATACACCAGGCAATCCCCGACGACTAAGCAAGCTACTGCCCACGATGCCAGTGGCATTGCCCTGGAGAAACCAACAGACTCACACTGTAGCCATCAGTGCTGGAGGGTGCCAGTGTCAAATACTCTCTTCCACTGTCCCCGTGAGGAGGCCTAGTTTTGTCACCACCTAGCATTACAACTCAGCAATGGCTAACATCTGTTTTAAATTCTCATTCCTCAACTAAGTCTCAGTTGTAGGAAGAGTGGCTCCCAAATGCTTATCCATGGATGAATTTTTCACCAATCTGTGTATATTGAGAAAGACTGTCATCAATTTTTTCACAATACTAAGTTTATTTAATTTAAACAATACCCTGTACCTTGAAATTATATCCTTCCTATTATTTTGGACTTTTTTGAAATGGTGATGCAGGCTATTTTCAATTTTTGTTTTTAATGCCCTCACTTGGAAAATCTTCTGACTGGTTTCTGAAATCCAAAATCTTGGGAGGCTTGTGGTCAAGGCAGGGCTCCCAAAGCCTGGTCTGGGTCAAAGTCCACGGGGCAGCGGACTCCAGTCAGGGCCGGCTCCAGCGCCAGCCTGCATGGGGTGGGTAAGTAAAGTAAAGCCGGCTAGCTTGCAAACTGCCTGCTCTTTAATCAGAAAGAGACTAATCATCTGAGCAAAACCAGCCACTACCCTGCCAAGACGATTCCAAGCACACATCCCCACATGCCCCAGGGCTGGCAAGACGGCTGGCACCACTGGAGGGCGTGACACAGTTGGCACTCGGTACGTGTTTGGTGAGAAAATTCATTAACGCGTAGCCATGAGAAAGACAAGAAATCTAACAAATAGGGAGAGGACTCCTGCTTCCACAAAGTTGGAGAATTACTTTTCCCTAGGCCTCTTGCTTACAACAGCTGAAAGCTATAAACACTGACTATAAAACAAACATAAGAAGACTCTGAGGAGAGGAGAGGCACCTGCTGGAACCTTGGGACCTACAGGGCTCCAGGGCAGTGAGTTCCCTCATTCTCTCCCTTGTCTCACAGACCCTGGACTGGGTGCAGCAGAAGTCAACAGCCCAGAAATGCCAACGGGCACAGATAACAAGAGCCCTAAGAGGTCTGTTCTTTCTCATCAAAGGAGCAGGGCAGGGGCAGCCTGGCAAAGCAGAAAACTTTTGGACGATCACTGCTCTCCCTGACCCCCAGCAGCAAAGGCAGAGTGGGAGCCCAGCTACCAGCTCACCGAGGCAGTGCCGCAGGCCTGGTGGGGAGCCAGGCCTCTCACCGCCCCTGAGGTCCATCAGTGATGGCCTAAAGAGGAGCCTGGACTCCCACCCCCCAGCAGCAACGAGGAGCCCCTCCCACGTGGGTGCCAACGCAGGCTGAGTGGGGGGCCTGGACTTCCACCCCCAGCTGGCAGTTTGAGGGGTGCCCCCTCTTCCCAGCAGAGCAGTGTTGCAGGAGGCCTGCTCAAACAGGGTTAACTAAGACGCAGAGTCTCACAACAAACCACCCAACATGTCCAGGTTTCAGTCGAAGTCACTTGTCACACCAAGAACCAGAAAAATCTCAACTGGATTTAGAAAAGACAATTAACAGATGCCCAAATCAAGATGACACAGATGTTAAAATAATCTGACAGGGATTAAAAGTGGCTACCATAAAAATGCTTCAATGACAGTTATGGACACACAAATCTCAGCAAAGAAACAGAAGATGTGAAGAAGGACCAAATGTACACCCCGACAAGCAGGAAGGAGCCACAGAAGGCAGACCCCTGTCCCTCAGCAACCCTTAAGATTAAGGGGCGAGAGCTCTCTGAGGGGAAGTTGAGGCAGGCTACAGCAGGGAGAGAGGAGACCGCGCAGGAGCCCTTGAGCACGGATGGCTGATCAAGGTCAGGATGGCACAGACCCCTGCCCAGGGGCCACCCACTTACGGAAAACACTCAGCGCCAACCGGCCCACCAAATGCACTATCTACCACCAGGCACCGCCATGGAGAGAAGGAGGGAGGGATAAAGAGCCTCGAACAAGGAAGGGAGAGAGGGAGTAAGGAAAGCTCATCTAGAAAAGCACATGGGCCCGCATTGCCAGGGCCTCCCACCTTTGACCTTTCTTTTCTTTCTAAGAGTGCCCACGTGTTCCCCTTCACATGCATACCTAATAGATTTTCTTCCTGTGTACTCTAAAAAAAAGAAGAATGAAATGGAAATTTTATGATTGAAAAAATACAATAATTGAAATTAAAAAGTCAATGAAGAGCTCAACAGCAAAATGGAAAGAACAGAGGAAAGAATCAGTGAACTTGAAAATAAACCAAGTTACCCATCTGAACAACAAGAATAGACAGAAAAAAAAGTGAACAGAGCTTCGGGGATCTGGGGGACTAGAACAAAAGAGGATGGGGCTGAAAAAGTATTTGAAGAACTAATGGCTGAAATTTTCCCAAATTTGGCAAGAGACATAAACCTACAGATTCAAGAAGCTGAGCAAACCCCAAACAGGATAAACCCCGAGAAATCCAAACCAACTTCTATATCTAAAGAAAAAATCTTGAAAGCAGTAAGAAAGAAACAACACCTACAGGGGAAAACAATTCAAATGACAGTGAATTTCTCATCACAAACCACGGAGGCCAGAAGGAAGTAGCACATTTTGCAAGTGCTGAAAGAAAAGAACTATCAGAATTCTATGTCCAGCAAACATATCCTTCAGAAAAGAAAGGGAAATCAAGATATTCTCAGATGAAGAAAAACCAAGAGAATGTGTTACCAGTAGACCCATTCTAAAAGAATGGCAAACGGAAGTTTTCTGAGCAGAAAGGCAACGATAAATAAGGAAACTTGAAACATGAGAAAGGAGGAAAGAATTGGGAAAAGTAAAAATAGGGTCTTTACAACAGACTTTCCTTCTCCTCATGAGTTTTCTAATTTACTTTTGAAAGAAGAAAAAACTATAAAATTGTCTGATGTGGTTCTCAATGTACACAGAGGAAATATTTAAGACAATTGCATTATAAATGGAGGAGGGTAAAGGGATATAAAGGGAGGTAAGGCTTCTACACTTCCCTCAAACTGGTGAAGTAACAATGCTAGTACACTACGATAAGTTATGTATGTGTAATATAATACCAAGAATAACCACTAAGAAATATTAAACTTCCCCACCTGCAGAATTTCTGATATTCTCACAAACACCAGAGACTACCAATTTAGAAGGCCGAGCCCTCGATCTTGGGGCTTCCCATATGAAGCTTGTTACTGCAAAGGAGAGGCTAAGCCCACTTACAGTTGTGTATGAGTCACCCCCAGAGAACCTCTTGTTGCTCGATGTGGCCTCTCTCTCTAAGCCAACTATGCACGTAAACTCACGGACCTCCCCTCCTACATGGGACACGACTCCTAGGGGTATAAATCTCCCTGGCAATGTGGGACCTGATTCCTGAGGATGAGCATAGTCCTGGCATCGTGGGATTGAGAAAACCCTCTTGGACCAAAAAGGGGAAGAGAAATGAAACAAAAGCGTTTCAGTGGCTTAGCAATTTCAAATGGAGTGAGAGGTCATTCTGGAGGTTATCCTTATACGCTAAATAGATAATCCCTTTTTAGCTTTTAGTGTATTGAAATAGCTAGAAGGAAATACCTGAAACTGTTGAACTGCAACCCAAGTAGCCTTGATTCTTGAAAATGATTGTATAACTATATAGCTTATATGGTGTGACCATGTGATTGTGAAACCCTTGTGGCTCACACTCCCTTTATCCTGTGGATGGACAGATGAGTAGAAAAATGGGGACAAAAAATTAAATGAGTAATAGGGGGGGATAGGGGGAATGGGATGTTTTGGGTGTTCTTTTTTACTTTTATTCTTATTTTTATTTTTTATTTTTGGAGTAATGAAAATGTTCACAAATTGATTGTGGTGATAAAGGCACAACTATATGATTGTACTGTGAACTGACTGTATACTTTGGATGACTGTATGGTATGTGAATATATCTCAATAAAAGTGAATACAAAAAAAGAATAACCACTAAATATGCTGTACAAAGAGACACACTCAAAAGCACTACAAAAAAATCAAAAGGCAATTCAAAAAAAAATGTTCAAGTAAGCCGCATGAAGTCAGAAAAAAGAAAACAGAAAAATGAAAGAGAGAACAAACAAAAACAGAGAATTAAATCTTAACATATGAATAATTAAATTCAATGCAGATGGTCTAATAAACCTATTAAAAGACAGAGATTGCCAAAGTGGATTTAAAAAAAAATGACCCAAGCATATGCTGCCTGTCAGAAACTCATTTCAAATAAAATGATATGTGTAGGTTGAAAGGAAAAGGATGGAAAAAGATATACCAGGTAAACATTAATCAAAAGCAAGCAGAAGTGGCTGTATTAGTAACCGATAAAGTAGATTTCAGAGCATAGAAATAGCCTAGAACAGAGGGGGACATTACATAATGTTAAAAGGGTCAATCCGCCAAGAAGACATAACAATCCTAAATGTGTATGCACCGAACAACAGAGCTACAAACTGATGGAACTGAAAAGACAAATAGTCAAATCCACAATTACAGTTGTAGACATCAACACCCCTCTCTCAATAACCGATCAAACAACAAGACAGAAATCAGCAAGGGTAAGAAATCGGCACCACTCTCACCAACAGTGTCTAACTGACACTTACAGAACACGCCACCCAACAACAGGATACACATTCTTTTCAAGTGCCCACAGAAGAGATGCCAAGTTGGATCATGTTCTGGGCCAGAAAGCAAACCTCAATAAATGTAAAAGAATTAAAGTCATACAGAGTGTGTTCTGTGACCACAATGGAGATCAACTAGAAGTCAATGACAGAAAAATAACAGGAACATCTCCAAACACCAAAACTAAACATTATACTTCCAAATAATCCACTGGTCAAAGAGGAAGTCTCAAGGGAAATTAAAAAACAAACATTGAACTGAAGCAAAATGCAAATACAATAAATAAAAATATCAAAAGAATTATTGATAGGTGCAACAACTTGGATGGATCTCAAGGGCATTATGTCAAAAGGTCACATACTGTATGCTTTCATTTAGAGAACATCAAAATGACAAGTTTATAGAGCTAGAGAACAGATTAGTGGTTGCCAGGAAATGGGGGGTGGGTGCGCGTGAATATAAAGGTATAACACAGAGGCGATCTTAGTGGTGACGGAAGTGTTCTGAATATTGAGGGCAGTAGGGGTTATGTGAATCGACTTGTGATAAAATGACAGCACTATACACACATTGTTTCAATGTCATTTTCTTGGTTTTAATATTGTACTGTAATTATGGAAGATGTAATCGCTGTGGGAAACTGGGTGAAGGGTACACTGGACCTCTCTCTACTATCTTTGCAACTTCCTGGGAATCTATGCTGATTTCAAAATAAGTTAAAAAAAATGATCAACACTGATTAACCTCTTACTATACGTCAAGCCACGTACTAAAGCACTGTTCATGGATTATTTTATGTAATTTAATCCTCACAGCAACTCAATAAAATAGGAACTATTATTAGCCCCAATTTTTTAATTAGAAACTGAAGCTTCACTTGGCTGAGGAAAACTATTCTGATGCTTGAGGTCCCAGAGCAATAGAGCACCGGAAGTAAAACCCTTCTCTCAGAATTCAGAAGTCGAGGCTGATTTTATCCAGAGACCTCTGATGGTAAGTTTGAATAGAGTCAGTATAATTTTATCCAGATACCCATTTCTAGGCCCAATAAGATTCCTTTCAAGAATGCTACAACGGTGATTATTCAGAGTTTCAGGGACTCTCAGAGTTCATTTTCTACCACCTCCCAACCAAAATAAGAATTCCTCCTACAATACCCCTGGCAAGTAGTCACTCAGGCAAGATTTTGAAGCTCATGTTCTTTCCCAGCACAGACACAGATATTTTAATCCCATATTTTAGCAGGCTCTCACTGTTTAAAAACAGGAAAGAACATACAGAAACACACTACCTTCTTCAACTCAATAATCTCATCATACATATCTTCTTTCTCTCTGTAGACAGGGGTCCCGGGGACATGACCCAGAGGAAGATACACAAAACTCTTAAAAGATCATCTGAAAATGAGAAATAATTCTTGGCTTTACCTTAAGGAAATAAAATTATATTATTAAAAAAGAAAAGAAAAATGAAGAGCAAAACTAATTCAATGCTTTTAGCCTGATCAAGACACTTTCCCAAGAAGCAAGGAAACCAAAATGGTAGTGACAGAGAACGCTGAAGCAAAGATAAATACAGAGTTTAGTTATAGTAAAAGGATTAAAGAAGGGAGTCACAAAAGGACAGGTGATGATGTAAACTTTTAATTTAGATTTTAAGTAGCAAACAAAATAAAACGAAACCTGAAAGGCATGCAGCAGTACAGCACCCATTCCGTTGTGAGAACAGTGCGTCTTTACTTGGGTTCAATACGACACCTAAGATATAGGACTCTAAAATCTTTGCACCTAAAATACAACTACTAAGCACTAAAAGCAGTAAGATGACCAACTCAATATGATCTGTAAGCTGAGCCCATCTTCCTGGAAGGTTTCCAAGAAAAGCAGAAAGGAATACAGGAACATGAAAACAAACTGAGATTTCTGGGTGAGATTAAGGTTTTTGATCAATACTTTCAATTTTAATTTCTCTCTCTGCTACTGTTTGTGCACTAAGTTTAAATTAGCCTCTCAGGTTAGGGAGGCAGGTTGAAGCCTGGGAGGATGCTGCTATCCACAGGACAAAACCCACCCTCTCTGGGAGCAGAGAGGATTTCCAGGAGCCACTGTCCTCAGGATGTCTCATGAGGGCCTATGGACAGGGCCAGCTCACTTTGCCAAAGGACACCCTCAAATCCAAAAGATTTCCTCACTGCTTTTCCTTGGCCGTGACCTTGTCACCACCAACATGCTCACCATTGCTGGCAGAACAACTGAGATTTGACCTCTTCATTCTTAAAGCTTCTGACAGATAGTCGGGCGTGCTGCTGGGGCGGGGTGGGGGGTGTTGCTCCACTTATGCTCCAAGGCGAGGTCTGATTTCAGGGGCTGGGTCAAACTTCCTGGTTGGAATGTGCGTGGATTTAACATGACAGGTACAAGCAAATACGCTTGGAAGGCTTCACCTCTAACAACCAACCAGAAAGCTTAAGTCAACCAGTAGATACCAGTGGTCAGGGTGGCCTGATAAATGTTTTAACAACTGGCTCTCAGAAAACAAAATGCAACAAGCTGATTTGTAGCATTTGCTGATTTCCAGGGTTTAACTATTCCCGCCAAGACCAATTTCAAGCTGCCAGTGTGACATCAACCAGTTCACAAAATTCCCAAAAGCTTAACAATTGGCTCTGGCAAGCCAGTAGCAACTGGCCCCAAGAGCCCACTGCCAGCAGCGCTCAAACCACCTGAGACCGAAAGAGGCTGAGGCGTCACACACGTGGAACCCGTCAGAAACCGTATTTACATGTTATGTAAAAACAATGACGCCAGTACTATAGTCTCTGAGGAGATCAAAAGCAACGTTATTTATACAGTTACATTAAGATCTCTCTCCTAAATCACCCCTCACCCTTTCTAAATCTCCTCCATCAAGGAGGAAGGTCTAGATGGTCACAACCGCAAGCACACACCTTGTTTCGAAGTTCCAAGCTTCTGTGGGGTCACGGACATCCTGCCACCAAGAGGCATGCTCCCTGCTGTCCTTGGAGGCCGCCAGGACGCCACTTTCTTAGGTTTAGAGTAATACGGTGACTCTAAAAAGCAACACATGCTGTTAGGGCCTCAGAACGACTTTTCCCCTCCAACACACGTGCTTTAGAAAGACAAGCACCGTCAAACAAAACTCACGGGTATAACCACTCCAGAAAAAAACATTCTGACAAGAATTAAAAATACACTTATGATATATACATACGTGTGTGCATATATGTATGCTTACACTTTTAATTTTTATTGCAAAGAAATAATGGGAAATTTAAAATAAAAATATGAGTATGTAATTCTACCAGTACTACAATATCCCACCCAGTTTTTTTCAGATACATATATGTTTACACAATCGCAAAGTGAACATACAATATTATATCCTTCATGCTTAATACTGCATAATTTTTCATGTTGCTACGTAAGGATGTAATAACACTTAAAATCTAAAATGTAAAATATCTAGAAGAAATCAGAAAAATTATAATTTTCCAGGGCATTCGATATTGTCATCAAAATGAGGGAAAAGTTTAAAAAAAATTTTTATGTTGGATTTCATCTTCAATTACGTAAAATATGACAAATTTATGCAAAAGCTAAAGTAATCATAAAACAGTTACAGTTTTAAGTAGCCAAGACATTTTTATCTGTAGAAGGTCCTGAAAGTTTTTTTAAATTCTAAGTTTTTCCCTTGGCTTCACAATTTGTGGGAAATCTCCCATTAAAATTTGGAACGAGGGAGTCAAGACCCACGTCTAGATCCTGATGCTTTTCCTCACCGCAGGACCACTGGACCCCCTTCCCCTCCAAGGCATCCTGAAGGCCTTCCATATTTAGTTGTTGTTTACAAGAGTAAATTAGCGAGCAGAAGAGCCCACAAATTACATTTGCTCCCACAGGGGTGTACGTTTATCAATGAAGAGTGAGAATTTCTTGGGAGAACACGTGTGTTAAAAGCTGGGAGGAGGAAGTAAGATGCAAGCAGGTGGAAACACGCTGGCGCCTGACGCTGCCTTAAGGACGGCAGATCCTGGAGGAGCGGACGCGGTGCCGCGCCCGGCCGTCCTTGCCACAGAACACTCTGGAAACTGCAGCCCCACATGGAGGCCACAGGCATCAACGACCAACACGTACGAGGTGAACAGGGTGGACAGAGCCCCCACTCTCGTGGCGCTTAAGACCCGAGAGAAACGCCCAGAACAAGTGCTCTGAGGGTGGCTCAGGAGCCTGGCTGGTCGAGGGTACCGGGGACATCCCGGGAAAGGAATGCCTGAGCTGAGCCCTGAGTGAAGAAGGATCCCAGAGTATTCCAGAACATTCTGGAGTGTTCCAGAGTGTTCCGGGAGTGGACAAGCACGTGGAGGGCATGGCACTGAGAAGCGGCCCTGGGACAGGGAGCCGTGGGGCAGCCACAGGCTGGGGGGAGAGCAAGGCGGGAAATAAAGCTACAGAGGGAAAGCACTTCCCCTTTAAACTTGCAATGCTTTTTGGGTTCTGCCCTTTCTAAATTAGGTGAACAAACAATTCTGACATTTACTGGGATAAAAGTAATTTGGTTATTAATATTTTCAACATTTGAAAAGCTTGACTTTCAGTGAGAATAATGACAGAGGACCTAATATTTACCCAAGTTACATCGTAGGGAAAGGGCATTTAAACAAAATGACTCCAAAATGAGAAGGGTCAAATACAAAACTCCAGACTTTCATGTGTTCTTTTTACTTTATAATTTCAATTTTCAACTTCCTCATGAAAAGGAGAAAGGGACATAAAGAATCCAAACTGCAAGATGATTTTTTCCTAACGTTCATGTTTTTTGGAATATATGACATGTTCTTTTCTTTGCAGGAATTTTCCTTTCTAATTGTGTTTTCCTCGGGTTAATATGAAAATTAATTTGTATTCCTTGAGTAGGTATAGACATATATTTATGATACATTTGACACAGTACCTTTGAAATATATCTGTATATAAAGCATATAGACAAGTCTTAGTGATAAAGGCAGAGAAGGCCCCAGGCCTGGGGCTGCAAAGGGAAGCCAGGCTAGGATCTAAAGTTTGCCATCAAAAACTCTAAGGCATAAGGTTCCCACGTGGCTCACGGTGCATCAGGCAGCCTTTGGGGGCAGGACAGGCCCGTCTCAGCAGTGGCCTCCCTGCCAGGCAGCCGAGCCCCCGAATCCTACCCAGGAAGGCCTTTCCAAGGACTGAGCAGCAGTCTTCCCGGGGAGGCTGAGGACTCAGTTCCCATCTGGTCTGGAGGATGCGCCTATCTCAGAGCGGCCCCTGGGGGAGCGGCCCCAGCTCTCGAGAGCAGCTCCCTAGATCAGACATCCCTCTGACTTTGACAGCGTTCTCAAGAGTGGTGCAAGGTGGGGAGGCAAAAGAGAGAAAACAGAAGGTCAAGAAGCAAGAAGCTCTGTTGGGGTGATGGGTGGGGCCATGTGTTGGATTCCGCATGACGGAAAACGCAGTGATCCCACGAGAGCACTCGCTCGCCTAAGACAGCAAGGAAAAACCAAGCCAAGTGGTTGGCGTGTCTTGTCTCCATTGTCCCAACTGCACAAAGAAGGATGCATTTTTTACCTTTCTCCTGGACACTAGGGGAGGACAGCACTTAAAAGACATTTTTGGAGTTAAAATGTTGATGTGCGAGGGGAAGGAGGCCTGGGCCACACTTACTTGGTGATGCGGGGGGAGGTTTGTGGTGACCTTTCCTTGTGGCTTTCTGCAAGAAAGAAGCAGCCACGTGAAGCAAGCTGCAGAACGAGCCACCAGAATGGTCCTGAGCGTGCACATGGGAAGTGTGCAGAATGGGCCCACGGATGGAGGGCAACAAGAGCGCCATCACCTCCTCTGCGACAAGCAGAGTCTGAGCGAAGGAGAGGCCCAGGGCACCGTGAGGCGGGCCCAGGACCAGCGAGTGCCCGGGGTCTCCCGCCACCACCAGCATCGGTCCTGGAGCACTGGTGCGAGCCTTTGCCACGAGTGCAGGTGTGGCGAGACAAAGCCCTCAAATAAAAGCCACGTGCAAGCTCCATCCAGGAAGAAAAGCCCCGCAGAGGAACCGCCCACTGGAATTCTCTTATCCATCCCAACCACGATGCCAAATTCAGAACTGGCCACAAATCGGCTCCATTACTCAGCAGCTGTGTGGCCTGGAGAAAGCAACCTCAGCTTCCCAAGCCTGACTGCGTCTCCTCACACCAGACAGAGATGGTTTGGGGAGGACAGTCAGCTGCTCCCCCATCCCTGCCAGTGGAACGATGAACTGTGCCCTCCCTGCAGCAGCATGGTGGTGTTGAAGTGGGCTATGTCTTAAGTGGTGTTGAGGGAAAATTCTCAACGTGGAGGGGGCCCCTCACCTGAGGCAATGCGTGGGACACCTCCCCTTTAGTCCACACAGCCACAATGGAATCCAGATTTGCTGGTGCCAGATGCACTCAGAGTTGACCTGCAGTGTTTGTGCCAGCATCGCATCTGCTGTAAGATATGCTCCTTTTTGCTCTTCTTTCACTCAAGCACAGGGAGCAGGCCTCATTTTCCATCCACCCCAGCTCTCCAAATACACCCAGGGAGGCCAGGTTGGGGGTGACATCCTGGCCACTGGGCCTGACCACTTCCGCCCCCCATTCCAGCACTCCGGGCAGCTCCAGTGCTCATCTGCAGAGCCGCCGCAGCCAGGGGCTCTTCTGCCTCCAGGAGCCCTCGACCTGTCACCCTTGCTTTTCTCCCTCCCCTCACGTGTCAGGAGGGGGCGGGGCATACAGCCACAAACAGATGCACCACGGGAATTTGGAATCTGCCTCAAATGTACTCCAGGGCTGATTTCTGGATACAAGTTTTTTTTTTTTTTTTTTTTTTTATTAAATTCAGTTTTATTGAAATACATTCACACACCATACAATCACCCATGATATACAATCCACTGTCCACAGTATGATAACATAGTTATGTGTTCATCACCACAATCTATCTCTGAACATTTTCCTTACATCAGAAAGAACCAGAACAAGAATAAAAAATAAAAGTGAAAAAAGAACACCCAAATCATCCCCCCACCCCACCCCATTTGTCCTTTAGTTTTTATCCCCATTTCTCCACTCATCCATACACTAGATAAAGGGGGTGTGATCCACAAGGTCTTCACAATCACACTGTCACCCTTGTAATCTATATTATTATATAATTGTCTTCAGGAGTCCAGACTGCTGGGTTGGAGTTTGGTAGTTTCAGGTATTTACTTCTAGCTATTCCAATACATTAAAACCTAAGAGGTGTTATCTATATAGTGCATAAGAATGTCCCCCAGAGTGACCTCTCGACTCCATTTGGAATCTCTCAGCCACTGAAACTATTTCATCTCATTTTGCATCCCCCTTTTGGTCAAGAAGATACTCTCAGTCCCACGATGCCGGGTCCACATTCATCCCCGGGAGTCATACTCTGCATTGCCAGGGAGATTTACACCCCTGGGAGTCGGGTCCCACGTAAGGGGGGAGGGCAGCGAGTTCACCTGTCGAGATGGCTCAGTTAGAGAGAGAGAGGGCCACATCTGAGCAACAAAGAGGTACTCAGGGGGAGACTCTTAGGCACCATTACATACAAGTTTAGACTCTCCTTTGTGATAATGAGCTTCATAAGGGCAAGTCCCATGCTCGAGGGCTCAGCACATCAAACCGCCAGTCCCAATGTTTGTGACAACATCAACACCAGTCCAGGGGAGGATGTCCAACACATCTGCACCTTCCCCCAGATCCTTGGGGCTGGGGAGGGGGAGGCTGTAAATATATTTTTTATTATCTGCCCAAATTACTCTGGGATGTGTCACTATTTCACTCCAGCCTATACTAACCTACCGTATCTCACTTCCTATTCAAAGTTCCATGCAATTATGGTGTTTGAACAAATTGACTGTGGATACAAGTTTTTAACTTATAACCACAGCTATTTAGATCCAACCAGGGGCTTGGAACTTTTCAAACATCAAGCCACATTCTGAATTTGTACTTCAGCTCTAAACACATTTGGGGAGAATCATCCGGTGACCAATTCACCTGCCTCGGGAGCATCTGCAAGGTCAAAATCAGCAGCCCTGGACAGACTGCTCACCCAGTGACACCCACCATCTCAAAGTCACAGTCAAAGGTAATTGCAGAAGGGCTGTCATCTCCCTGCAGGAAGAGAGGCAACACCATCACTCACAGGCACTGGCTGGGTTCCCAAGGGAGACTATCCGCCGAGCTGCGGAGGGAGAACCCCACAAACCCGACTCCGAGTCAACCCGGGGCCTTTTCCAACTGGGCAGCAGCCAGTCTGTCCAGTCTTATGGAAGGAATGGGGGGTGGGGAGGGGGACAAAACAACTCGGCCTGCAGGGCTGCATCACGCCTATAAATCTAGAAGCATCGTGCTCCGTGGAAATGCTGTATACCATCAACAATTTGATAAAAGTATTTCGTTTTTACATTGTTTAAACCTTCTAAGCCTTTGCCATTTTCACATCAAAGCCCAGTGAATCTGGGACCACCTCCTGATCAGAGCAAGAGCAGGTCGTTTTTTACACGAGTAATGCGTGAGCCAGACACGTGGGTTTATAAAGGTCCTGCCTTCTCACCCCAGGACCTTGCCCTGGCCAGTCTAGTGTCAGTACCAGGATGCCAAGGAGAAAAGGGAACTTTCCTAAGGGAAGAATGGTTCTGTGTTAACTCACTCAAGTTTAAATTCTAAAAAAGAGAGAGCAGAAAATAATTGCAAATCCCTTTGGAGCACTCTATTGTTGATACGTAGAGCTGACGGTGGGGTTGGGACTGAACACCCCCACTATGAACCAACAGGGTTGCATCCGGGTGGGGGTGGAGGTCACCCTGCTTCAGGCCCAGCTGGCTTCAGGGAGCAGCGTCAGGGGCTGGTGCTTTCCAACAGCACGCACAATTCTGCTAGCAGTTCGCAAGTTCACTGGAAATACACGGCAGCACTAAAAACCAGAGACAATGCAAACGTAAGGGTTTGGTGTACCCTTAAATCGCATTCCTCTTAAAGACAAAGAGCCAGATTACAAGTGCATGACTTGACTTGGGGGCCAAGGGAGGGGAAGTGCACTGCAAGTAAACAGAATCTTTAAAACCACCACCTGCTGACTTAGATTTTTGATGTGATTCATATGGTGAAATTAAAAGGTATAAATAGCATGGCAATTATAGAGAGAAGTTTTCATTTAACCACATATATTAAAGTGATGTGGAAAATGCAAGAAGAGAAGGCAGTGAATTAGATATACATATTGAGTGTCGGAACAGAAAAGCCAAGTAAGTAACCTGTACTTTATTCCAATGGCATCACCTGCCAACGACAAACGCGAATCTATTGAAAAATCTAGAGAGAAGTAGGAACAATTTCCTTTACAAATACTTGTAATTATAACTTGCTCTGGCTAAAATCCTGCAAACTTTCTGAGTGACCTGGAATTTCAAGAGGGAGATTACATGGGTAGTGAATGAACGAAGCGGCCTCTAGCTTCACAGGCCTGCCCGCTGCCACCCCCATCTGCCCTCCTGCAGACCCTGCTGGCCTCTGCCCTGCCCGTCATGAGAAACTGAAGAAGTAAAATACAGTAAACATCTGAAACCACAGAATAGCTCAACAACTGCCCCTTTAGTCAGCGCATGAAACAGAACACATACAGCATTCAAAGAGAAGAAACCCACACTAATGGCTAAGTCCACCATTTACCTTCTTCGTGCACTTGGCACCTGCCACCTAATTCTACCCGGGATTAAGATAGCTTTTCGGTGTTGGGGCCCCAAGGGGACTGGCTGCAGACAGCTCTGTGGGTCGTGGAAGACTGGATTAGCACTCGGCTCCGCACCAGCTGTGCCATGCTGGTCACGTCCCTGTCCCTCGGGGTCTCCACTTCCCGATGAGTCAAGTGAGGGCAGAGCCTGTCTCCCTAAGCCCACGTGGCAGGTGGACTCGCTGCCCTCCCCCCTACGTGGGACCTGACTCCCGGGGTGTAAATCTCCCTGGCAACTTGGAACATGATTCAGGGGATGAGTCTGGACTCTGCATCGTGGGACTGAGAAAGCCTTCTGGACCAAAAAGGGGGAAGAAAAATGAAACAAAGTTTCAGGGGCTGAGAGATTTCAAATAGTCAGGAGGTCATTCTGGTGGTTATCATTACATAGATATCCCTTTTGAGTTTTTGGTGTGTTGGAATGGCTAGAAGGTAATACCCGAAACTGTTGAACTGCAACCCGGTAGCCCTGAATCTTGAAGATGACTGAATAACTGTATAGCTCATATGGTGTGACCTTGTGATTGTAGAGAACCTTGTGGCTCACACTCCCTTTTTCCAGTGTATGGACAGATGAGTAGAAACCTGGGGACAAAAAAGTAAATGAATAGTAGGGGGAACATGGGGGGGGTGATGGGCTGTTTTGGGTGTTCTTTTTTACTTTTATTTTTATTCTTATTTTTATTATTTTTTGGGAGTAATGAAAATGTTCAAAAATTGACTGTGGTGATGAATGCAAAACTATACGATGAAGGGAAGAGATGTCTATTTGGTGCAGGATCTATATTTTCTAAACAGTATAACTCTACAGTCAGTTTGTTCAAACACCACGATTGTATGGAGCTTTGAATAGGAAGTGAGATATGGTGGGTTGGTATAGGTTAGAGTGAAATAGTGACACATCCCAAAGTAATTTGGGCAGAGAATAAAAAATATATTTACAGCCTCCCCCCCCCACCCCGAGGAACTGGGGGAAGGTGCAGAAGTGTTGGACTTCCTCACCTGGACTGGTGTTGATGTTCTCACAAACATTGGGACTGGCGGTTTGATGTGCTGAGCCCTCTATCATGGGACTTGCCCTTGTGGGGCTCGTTACTGCAAAGGAGAGGCTAAACTTGCATGTAATGGTGCCTAAGATTCTCCCCCTGAGTACCTCTTTGTTGCTCAGATGTGGCCTCTCTCTCTAACTGAGCCATCTCAGCAGGTGAACTCACTGCCCTCCCCACTATGTGGGACCCAACTCCCAGGGGTGTAAATCTCCCTGGCAATGCAGGACATGACTCCTGGGGATGAATCTAGACCTGGCATCATGGGATTGAGAATATCTTGTGGACCAAAAGGTGGATGCAAAATGAGACGAAATAGTTTCAGCGGCTGTGAGATTTCAAATGGAGTCGAGAGGTCACTCTGGTGGACATTCTTATGCACTATATAGATAACACCTCTTAGGTTTTAATGTATTGGAATAGCTAGAAGTAAATACCTGGAACTACCAAACTCCAACCCAGCAGTCTGGATTCCTGAAGACAACTGTATAATAACATAGATTACAAGGGGTGACAGTGTGATTGTGAAGTCCTTGTGGATCACACTCCCTTTGTCTAGTGTGTGGATGGATGGGTAGACAAGTGGGGACAAAAACTAAATGACAAATAGGGTGGGCTGGGGGGGGATGGTTTGGGTGTTCTTTTTTTACTTTTATTTTTTATTCTTATTCTGATTCTTTCTGATGTAAGGAAAATGTTCAGAAATAGATTGTGGTGATGAATGCATAACTATATGGTTGTACTGTGAACAGTTGATTGTATACCATGGATGATTGCATGGTATGTGAATGTATTTCAATAAAACTGAATTAAAAAAAAAAAGATTCCCAAAGATATATAAACAAAATAAATATGAGTTGTAATTGAAAAAAAAAAAACAAAAAACCTATACGATGATCCTGTGAACAACGGTTTGTACACTTTGGATGACTGTATGGTATGTGACAATATCTCAATAAAATTGCAAGGGAAAAAAATCAGGAGGGCATAGTCTCCCACCAGATTTTTTTAAGCATAAAAAAAAAACCTAAACAAATTAAACCACAATAGAAAACAATTTTAACACAATTAAAAACTAAACACAATTAAAAATAGACATGAGTAGAATGCCCAGAAAGAGGACGCAGGAATGTATGGGAATTTAGTGTACAATGAAAGTGGGGAAAGAATGAATTAATCTAGGAGCCATCTTCTGGAATGGTGGAACGTAGTGTGTGCCAACTGTCTCCAAAACAGGCAACCACTGGACTAGAGAAAATTATTTTAAAAACAGCCATCTGAAGTCTCTAGAAATTGTCCTAAGGGCACACAGCAAACCGGAAAACACTCACCCAAGAAAACCTATGCGGTCTGGGAGAGAGCAGCGAGTCTGCAGCACCTGAGCTCACAGACTTCCCTCCCCCAGCTCTATGTCGCGGGAACTGCCCCGGAGAGCTCTACTCCAGGGGGTGCAGTCGAGAGGACAGGGGCCCCTCTCCCCAGCTCCCTACCCAGCGCCACAGCTTCACCAGGAAGGGCGGGCTGCCACCCGGCACAGCCTCAGGCTGCACGAGCTCTAGCCAGGGCAGGGGCGGCGGGGACCTGGGGTCCCAGGCGCCTCTCTCCCCCAGCCCCCGCTGTGGAGTGGAAGCTCTACCCCAGATGTGGCGGACCAAGAATTCTGGGTCCCCACCGTCTCCACCCTAGCTCACTTCCAGGACAGGGGTTCCATGCAGGGAAGGGCAAGCAAAGGAGACCGGGGCTGCCCCTTCCCCCACGAGAAGGGGTGTTGCTCCAGGAGAAAGAGGTGGGCTCCCCTGCTGCCAGCTGTAGTGCAGGGAGAGGGAGGCCACGAGGCTGTGCAGAGCATGGAGAATTCCACACCGGGGAAAGAACAATGGTGACTTCCACGGAGAGCAATCAAGAGGGCCCGCAGCTCTGCAACACCAGTGACAAAAAGTGGCAGAGCCGTCAGGAGTTTAACAGAGAACCAGGGATTGTCCTCTCGGGACCACAGTCAGTCCCAAGGGTCAGGAAGGAGCCATCAGAACAGGAAGTGGGGCAGACGGAGAACCTTCCCCGTTCTGCACACCCACCCTTAATAAAGGGCACCAGCCTCGCTGGCACGAAGGGCTTGTTTTTTTAATCATCCTGCCAATCCGTGCCTTCCAGTTGGGGAGTTTAAGCCATTTACTTTCAGTGTCATTTCTGATAAGGCAGGATTGACTTGAGCCATTTTGTCCTTTGTTTCTTCTTTGTCTTCTATCTTTTTTGTCCTTCTTTCCCTTTATTGCAGCCTGCTTTTGTGTATAGTAGATCTTTTGTGATGTAACTGATTGATCCCTTCTTCATTTCCATTTCTGTATACATTTACCCTGGGGTTTGAATTAAACAACCTAAGTCTATAACCTTCTAGTTTGAAAAGTTACCAACTTCAATCCGATAGCACACAGTCTCTTTTCCCATATCCCTGTTTCCCCTTTATGTGGTTGTCACACATTAAATCCTTATATTTTCCATGTCCACAACATGGAAATAGGATTATTTCTTATCCAAGTGTATTCTAAGTCTTACAGGAAATAAAGAGTAGGGTTCCATACTGAGGATACCAGAGGAGACTTCACTTCTCCACACTGCTCCAAGCTACTCTCTTCAGCATTTCATGTAGGGCAGGTTTCTTGGTGTCAAACTCTCGGTCTTTCTTTACCTGTGAACATCGTAAACTCTCATTTTTGAAGGACAGTTCTGCTGGATAAAGAATTCGGGATTGGTAGCTTTTCTCTTTCAGTACGTTCAATATGTCACACCGCTGCATTCTCGCCTCCAATGGTTTCTGATGAGAAGTCGGCATTGCTCTTACTGAGGATCCCTTGTTTGTGACAAATCACTTTTCTCTTGCTGCTTTCCAAATTCTCTTTATCTTGTAGTCAATATCTTGATTTGTATGTGTCTTAGAGAAGGTCTACAAGGGAACTCCCGTTTGGAGTTCGTTGCACTTCGTGGACACTACATCTTTCGTAAGATTGGGGAAATTTTGGCCATTATTTCCTTAAATACTCTTTCTGCCCCCTTTTCCTTCTCCTCTCTGCTAGGACTCCCACGATGTGTATGCTGGTGAGCTTCATGCTGCCCCACACCTCCCTTAGGCTCTGCTTGCTTTTTTTCATTTGTTTCTATCTGCTCTTCCAACTGTATGATTTTGATTGTCTGGTCTTCTAGTTCACGGATTCTTTCTTCTGCTGTTTGCTTGTTCAAATCTGCTGTTGAATGCTTCTAGTGTATTTTTTATCCCCATAAGTTCTGCTATGTTCCTTTTTCAACTTTTAATTCTTTGTGTCCATGTGTCGTCTTCTTTATATCCTTTAGTTCTATATCCATATTTAGCTTATTTCTTTCCGTATTTTCCTTTAGCTCCTTGAATTGATTTAGGAGATTTAACTGAACATCTCTGATTGGTTGTTCTACAGTCTGTGTTTCCTCTGAAGTTTTAATTTATTCCCCTGACTGAGCTGTCTCTTCCTGCGTCTTTGCACAGCTATGATCTTTTGTTGTGCACTGGGCATTTGATGTTTTTGACGTGCTAACTCTGGAAGTCAGTTTCTCCCTTTGGCCTAGGGTTTTAGTGCAGATTGGCTGTGTGTTTATACTGAAACTTTAGAGCAGTCTGTGTAATGGTTTGGATTTTCTCAGGTCTTTCTGCACCTGCTTCTCGCCCCAGGCACGCACAGTAACTTACCATTACTCTTTCATGCACAACTGCTTCCCCTCCAGGAGAGGGTCCCTCTCCTCTCTCCCTCCTATAGGAGTCCTGGGTTGGTCTCTATTTTTAGACAAGTTTTCCTCTCCAATGGCTATGATGTGCTCACCCCTTCCCCATGCCCTGGGCCCCCTTTGCACTACAGCTTTCAGCCCTGGGTCACCCTGCCTTGGAGTGCTTCAGATCCCCTTCTTCATGCAGCTTTTCTGCCTCCATAACTTCTGTGTTAGGGGATCCTGACCCACGGAGCCAGATGAGGTCAGAGTTCGGAAGCGCCTGGTTTTTTCATGTAGGAGTAACAGCAGTTAGGACCAGGCTGGGAGTGTGAAGAGCTCACCAACACTTCCACTGCAAGTCGCTCTGGCTTCCGGGGAACCGCTCTGTATGTGTGCGAACGCCAACTGCTAGGACCCCACCTTGGGACTATGTGGCCTTGGGTCACTGTGCCTGAGTGTGTGGGACCCTGTGTCGCTGCGTGGGTGGCTCCGTGGTCAGCAACCATGGCAGGAGGTGCCCGAGCTGGAATGCAGCCACTGTGTGACTTAAGCCACATGGGACTGAGCGTGAGGGAGGGGTCCAGACTGGCAGGTCCACATTGTTCTTCTACCTTTCATTTTTTGGAGCTTTTTTCCCCCATCAATTCAGTGCTTGTAGAGTCTTTCCCCAGGCTCTAGCATCCTCCAGAGTTCCAAGCAGGTTGAATCTGTCCTTTTATTTACCATCTCTAAGGGGAAACATTCACGGGGTGTCTTATGCCACCATCTTGAAGACGTCATTGGCACTGATGTTTTAAGCACAACCTCTCACCAAACAATGGCTGAACATGAAGCCACTATGGCTCAAGTGTGACTCCTAGAAAGCCAGGCTAAAAAATAAAATGCTACACATCCCTGGAAATCTGGAAGGCTGTGTCCGTGCCAAGGATGTGCCCTCTCAGGAGTGATCACAGAGGGAAGTTCCAGACTCCTAGCCACGGCTGAACGGTGGGCAAAACGGAGACTCCCTGGACTGTGGTGACAGCCTCCAAGCACACACGTGTGCAACGGGAGAGAGCACAAAGCTAACTGGCCAAAGCTTAAGCACAACATCTGAGCAATAAGTGGCTTTTGCTGACCCAATGGAGACCCCTAAGAAGCAAGGCTAAAAGATAAAAGAAGAAAAAATCTGAGCAGAGAATCAGAGGCTGCACATTGTGGGGAAAATAGACTTTACAGAGTTAATCAGCCAAGTCCCTGATAAAAAAAATGAACAACCAAGTAAACAACAACATCAACCCCTTGGGGACATGGGCTCAATATCCAGAGTTGCTACAATATATTATCTAAATATCTGGTCCTCAACAAAAAATTGAGACATGCAAAGACCCAGGAAAGTGTGATCCATAAATAGGGAAAAACAGACAACAGGCAATAAAAACTGGTTTTGAAGGAGTCCCAGTCCCAGATGTTGGACTTAGCAAAGACTTCAAAGCAGCCATTATACGTATGTTCAAAGAACTCAAGGACATCATGTCGAAAGAATTTTTTAAAAGGTATGATGACAATATCTCTTCAAACAGAGAATATCAATAAAGAGATAGAAATTATATAGATATTAAAAAAAAGAACCAAAAGGAAATCCTGGAATTCACAAGTACAATAAACAACAGGAAAAATTCACTAGAGGGTCTTTTTAAAATTAAATCCCTCTACATTTCTTTTTTTTAAATTCAATTTTATTGAGATATATTCACATACCATACAATCATCCACAATGTACAATCAGTTTTTCACGGTTCATCATATAGATGTGTATTCATCACCACAATCAATTTATGGACATTTTCCTTACTCCAAAAAAAAAAAAAAAACCAAAAAAAATAAAAATAAAAATAAAAGTAAAAAAGAACACCTAAAACATTTCACCAGTCTCACTGCCCTATTTGTCATTTAATTTTTATCCCATTTTTCTACTCATCTGTCCATACACTGGAAAAAGGGAGTGTGAGCTATGAGTTTTTCACAATCACACAGTCACATCATGTAAGCTACACAGTTTTACAATCATCTTCAAGAATCAAGGCTACTGGGTAGTAGTTCGACAGTTTCAGGTATTTCCTTCTAGCTATTCCAAGACACTAAAAGCTAAAAAGGGATATCGATATAACATATAAGAATACTGTATTAGTTAGGGTTCTCCTTGGAAACAGAATCAATGAGAGATGTCTCTGATTATCAAATTGTAAAAGTGACTCACGCAACTGCGGGAGCACACGAGTCCAAATTCTGCAGAGCCGTCAACAAGCTGTCAACTCCAAGGAAGATGTCCGACAAACTCCTCGGGAAACGAACCGACAACTTTGACGAACTCCTCAGGAAACAAACCGGCAACTTTGACGAACTCCTCAGGAAATGAACTGGCAACTTCGATGAGCTCCCCAGGAAATGCTTCACTGAGCAGCTGAAGAAAGAAGTGAAGGTTCTCTAACCGTCCGGCTTATAAGCCTCCAACTGATCACCTGGACCAAATCCAGCCAATTGCATTCTCTCACTGTGGAAGCACGCCCCTTGATGAGTCATCAGTCAGCTGCAGTCAACTGACTGATGATCCGACAAACCAGCCTGTTGGTTTATTAACCAGCCTCAAATATACTCACAGCAATCATCAGGGCAGTGCCACCTAGCCAAGTTGACACATGAACCCAACCATCACAAATACCCTCCAGAATGACCTCTCAACTCCATGTGAAATCTCTCAACCACTGAAACTTTATTTTGTTTCCTTTCACTAGAGGGTCTTAACAGCAGATCTGAGTTGGCAGAAGAAAGAAAACAGTGATCTTGAAGATCAATCAATAAAGATTACATAATCTGAAATACAGAGAGGAAAAAAGAACGGAGAAAAATAAGCAAAGCCATTAAGCACACAAAAATACTCAATGGGTACACCAGAAGGAAAGGAGAGAGAGAGAAAGGGGCAGAAAACATATCTGAATAATGGCCAGAACTTGTCAAGTAGGACAAATAATAATCAAATTGTTAAAAGCCAAAAATAAAGGAAAAAACCTTAAACAGTAGAAAATGACTCACAAGAAAAAGACAGCCCCGCTAAGACTAATAGTTAACATCTTATCAGAAACAATGGAGGCCAGAAGACAACGAAATGACATATTTGAAGTGCTGAAAGTAAAAGTAAAATAACAATGAAATACAAACATTACTAGATAAACAAAAGCTGAGCAAATTTGTTGCTAGCAGACCTACTTCACAAGAAATAGAAAAGGTGGTTCTTCAGGCTAAAAACAAATGGTATCAGAGGTTGGGCAAGATGGCGGCATAGAGAGGAGTGGAAGCTAAGTAGTCCCCCTGGAACAACTACAAAAAACCAGAAAACAACTAGTAAATAATCCGGAATAACTGCGGGGGGACAAACGAGACCGTCCACTCATCATACACTAACCTGAATTGGGAGGAATGCCCGAGAACACAGCATAAAATCTGTAAGTAACACCTGCGGATCCAAGTCGTGAGACCCCCTCCCCCATAGCCCGAGCTGCAGAGCCTCGTGGTGCCAGAGAGAAGCTCTCTCCCAGCAAGCAAATATAGCTCAGCTGAGCTCCAACTGGGGTTTTAAGTAGTGAGTGTGAACTGCTCACTACAGGTACGAATCCCCAAGAAACAGACAGAGGCTTTGGGTGACGACTGACCTTGGAGAGCTGGAGGGTTGCCTTGGACTCAGCCTGAAGGGGACTATCTGTTTCTTTTTCGGCTCAGTGGAGAAAGCCCCAGTCATTTTCAGTTTCCAGGGCTGTGACTCAGAGAAGGGTGGAGACAGCACAAGCAGAGAGAGAGACCACTGAAATGCTAATGACCTTCCCCTAGGGGGTCTATCTTCTCTAAGAGGAAAGGGGTGGGGCCCTTTCCATTCAGAACCAGACCCCGAGCCTGGGGGAACACGGCCATACCTCCTCACACCAGTCAAGAATTATAGGCTAACAGGCGCCACCTGCTGGGCAGAAAAGCACAGTGACCCGAGGCATCAAAGGGTGGAGCAATTTTCTAAGACACACCCTCAGGGAAACCAGATACTGAATATTTCTTCCCTCTGGGACCTGAGCCTGTTCTGGTCTGGGAAAACCTGATTTGGATAACCAAGGAAACCATGCCTAGACAACAGAAAATTACAACCTACACTAAGAAAAACAAAGCTATGGCCCAGTCAATGGAACAAACGTACACTTCAACTGAGATACAGGAATTTAAACAACTAATGCTAAATCAATTCAAAAAGTTTAGAGAAGATATTGCAAAAGAGATAGAGGCTGTAAAGCAAACACTGGGCATACATAAGGCAGAAATCAAAAGTTCAAAAAAACAACTAGTAGAATCTATGGAAATGAAAGGCACAACACAAGAGATTAAAGACACAATGGAAACATACAACAGCAGATCTCAAGAGGCAGAAGAAAACACTCAGGAACTGGAGAACAAAACACCTGAAAGCCTACACGCAAAGGAGCAGATGGAGAAAAGAATGAAAAAATATGAGCAACGTCTCCGGGAACTCAAGGATGAAACAAAGTACAATAAAGTACATATCATTGGTGTCCCAGAAGGAGAAGCAAAGGGAAATGGGGAAGAAGCAATAATAGAGGAAATAATTAATGAAAATTTCCCATCTCTTATGAAAGACATAAAATTACAGATCCAAGAAGCGCAGCGTACTCCAAACAGAATAGATCTGCATAGGCCGAAGCCAAGACACTTAATAATCAGATTATCAAATGTCAAAGACAAAGAGAGAATCCTGAAAGCAGCAAGAGAAAAGCAATCCATTACATACAAAGGAAACTTAATAAGAATATGTGCGGATCTCTCAGCAGAAACCATGGAGGCAAGAAGGAAGTGGTGTGATATATTTAAGATACTGAAAGAGAAAAACCGCCAACCAAGAATCCTATATCCAGCAAAGCTGTCCTTCAAATATGAGGGAGAGCTCAAAATATTTTCTGACAAACAGACAAGGAGAGACTTTGTGAACAAGACACCCAATCTACAGGAAATACTAAAGGGAGCACTACAGGGTGATAGAAGACAGGAGTGCCTGGTTTGGAACACAATTTTGGGAGATGGTAGCACAGCAATGTAAGTACACTGAACAAAGATGACTGTGAATATGGTTGAGAGAGGAAGGTGGGGAGCATGTGAGACAACACAAGAAAGGAGGAAAGATAAAGACTGGGACTGTGTAACTTGGTGAAATCTAGAGTGTTCAACAATTGTGATAAAATGTACAAATATGTTCTTTTACAAGGGAGAACAAGCAAATGTCAACCTTGCAAGGTGTTAAAAATGGGCTGCTTAGGGGAGTGCATGACTGACGTTTGACATGGTCAGATGATTCTGCAAACTCTTCTGGATAAGGTGCCTCTGAAGGAGCCTGGGCAGCACATACAACCCAAAGAGCTCCTTCCTGTGGTGGGAGTTCATGACAATGACCATGGAAAGATCCATGTGCCGGAACCCCTGAAATTATACGAAAAACTGGGCATGCAGCAGTGCCTGTGCATTTTTCCCCCTCTTAGAGGGACCCATGTCTCCCCAGAAGTTACAAACCACCACAGCAGGTTCATACGAAGCTAATGACAGGATTTCCATTCGTTTCCATAGAGAATGTTTAATTTTTCTCCGCTTTCAACCTCACAGTGCTTCCTGAAATCCACCCAACTCTCTCACAGAGGCATTCTTGGCCCTGAGAGAGTTCTGCTGGGTCCCTGTGACTCTTAGGAAAGGAACTCAAATGAGACATTTTACTGAGGCGGATAAACAACCTGTCTCTGCAAACAAAGATGGTGTGTGCACTGGGCAGACTTGCTAATGGCTTCCAAAGGCAGCAAGAGGTGCAGGAAGCTCCCCTGGGAGCTGATTCCCCTCAGCCAGGTTGGCCCTGTTGCCTGGGAAATGCCTCCTGGAGGTGGTCTGAGACTTAGATCAGAACGAGGAGGCTTGCGTGTCCCTTGGCTTCAAGTCCATACCTTTTTGAGTTTCCAGAACCTTCCTCTCCTGCCCTTTGGCTGGGCCAACCTTAACCATGACCCTATTAGCCTCTTTCTTCACTTCCCACATGTACTTCTCACACATTTATTACCATTAATTTACATGAGTTATTCTTTCAAGCCCTTTGTTTAAATAAGATATCCAAAGTCATAGGTCTAAGTTTATTATTTTCCTTTCATGCAAATTGGAGATGAGGGAAGTGCCCATCACTCTGTTCTACTAAGCAGAGAAAACTCTCAAGTATGGATGCCTTTTAGAAAGCAGATCTCACTTGGGAACTTACCAGAGCCACATGCTTTTATCCAAGATCACTCATTAGAATTACAGCCTTCAGAGAAGCTACAGGTTATTTCCACAAGGCACAGCAACCATCTCTGACGTCCAGGTGCAACGTATGACTCCTGTGCTAGAAATAACATCGGTAAGCAGAGTTAAACGATGTAGAAGAGTGTTTCTTTGCATTTTCATTTCGTTTGTTTCCTTTAGGGGAAGAGGGATGCATTTTCTTCTCCTTCACTTGCTGAGGTTTCTCTGACCAGTGGCTAGAAGGGTAACCATTTCAAGCTCTGGATTTCCTTTAGTTATCACTGACAGGCATAAAGCGGGCCTGTGAAGTTCAAAACATTAAAAATGAAAAAGAAGTGGAAATAGTATTTAACAAATTGAATATGGGGCTGTGATGTTTTGCATCCAAATTACCCTCTCTAATCCCATGCTTCCTCCCACCAGACCCCAACTAGGAGACTTAACCTCTTCTTTGCCTAGAAAGAGGCCATCAGTCGCGTGACCTGGCTCAACTTCCTTCCCAGGATACCCGGATCTGTTCGTCCTTGCCCACCCTCCCTCCGGTTCCAGAGGCAGAAGATGACTCATAGCTCCTCTCAGCTTATGAATCTATCCCCTTCGATCCCGCCAAGACGTTGGGTCCTCAGTTTCCTTTCCCCTCCCTGTTTCCACCAGTTCCCTGTCCTCAGCCTACCTAATACTCGTCTCCCACACCCTAAATTCAATATAAAGCCTCCCCTTGTCCCAAGGCCCTTCACTGTGTCCTTATAGAGAGGAGGGTCCCCATTTTCCTCATCTGCAATCTGGCAGCTCCCTGTCCCCTCCCAACTGTGAAATCCTGCTTCCCTCCAGCCTTCACTCAACTTGGCAGGTTTTGAAACCCCTTCTCTTTGAAACACTCCTCTCCTGCAGCCGTCTCCCTGACAAATCCTTCTCTGACTCCTTGGCTTCTGCCCCTCTGTCCTTGAGGCAGATTTCCCCTGGGGTCTCGTGGTTGGTCTCATTTACCTTCATTCCGTTCACTCTCCCAATCTCACCTTCTCTAGGGACTTCCACTACCATACGTGGGCCACCGCTGATTACACCTACACAGGAGGCTTAAATCCCTTCCTTAAGCACAAGGCACTCGTTTCTGCCTCATCCCTGACACCTGTACCTGCATCCTCCCCAGTACACACCCAATGCACCAAGCTCAGTGTCTTCCTCCTGAACCTACATCCCTGGGCTCTGTTCTCTCTGCAATGCCGGCCTCAGCCCCCTTCCTTTCCTTTGGCCTCCAGAAAATCAGCCCTCAATTCCTGCCAATTCTCCCCCTAAAACATCTGTCAAGTCCACCTCCTCCTTTCCAGCCTGGTCAGGCTTCCTTGGCCCTGCTGACAGATTTCTCTCATTTAACATAAGCTTCTCTCTATTGCCACAGTTGGGTCAGATCCCAGCATCCTCTGATTGAAAACATTGATAACTTCCTGATGCTTTCACAATATAATCCCGACATCTTGGAATAGTGTACCAGGATCTGCAAATAGGCCCTCTGGACCAGCCTCGTCTCTAGCCAGAGTGCCTCCCTCCCTTTTCACTTCTCTTCTCAACCAGAAGCGAGCCAAATTCTAGTATCAGAGGAGACCCAATTGGTGGCGGGCAGCTCCATTTGCAGGCGGGGAGAACAAGTTTAAAGAAAAGGCACCACTCATTTACCACTCTCTCTGCAGCCTGTTTCCCTTGCTTCCTTCACCCTGCTTCCACTGTCATCTTTTGTTGTAGCCTCAATAATCTTCAAAAAGGAACCACACTCTGTCCCCCGACTCCAGCTACCAGCCCTGCTTCTGTGCCCAAGCTCCAGGACAGCAGACTTCACTTTTTTCTGGATGTGTTCTCACCTCCATACCTTTCCTAATACTGCCCCCCATCCCTGCCTGCTCTGCTTGGCGAACTCCAACTTGTCTTTTAAACCCCTGGAAATGCCAGCTCTGCTGTAGAGCCCTCCCTGCCTCCTTCCCTGCCAAGGGATCCTACTTCATAGCACTTCTCTCAGTCTCTCATGTGAAATTATTCCCTGCTTTGCTGTGACCTCCTTGAGCTCAGGGATTTTGTTTTATTCATCTTCCTATCCCTGGTGCCTGGCATATAGCAGGAGCTCAGTAAATGTTGTTTAAAGAAATGAATGAATGAATGAGTGAATGAGTGATTGACTATTATTGATTCAGGTGCTGTGAAAGAGTAATACAAGTAGGATACCCAGCCCCCATCTTCCTGAGGATTAAAAGTGGTGGTGGGTGCAAGTTGTCTATAGGAAGCCCCACAAGACAGTCAAGACAGAATGGCCAACTATGACACAGAGGGTGAGAGGAGGAGGCCCTGTTCCAGGCTCCTCCACATCCCCAGCAAGAGCCATCCTTTCCCAAGCCCTTCCCGTTCCCCTCCCTTCTCCCCCAGCTCCCCATCAACAGGCAGCCAATCCCACCTGTCCACCTGGCCCAGTGCCCTTCCGGAAGGCACAGGTGAGCCAACGTCACTGTCCAACCCACTGTTCCAGTCTCCTGAGCCCACCCTGTTTGCAGCCTTCGGTTTTCCTGTAATCTGTGTACTCTGATGATACACTCACTGATTCGGAGTTCAGCATGAGCTGCACATGTTTTCTTGTCTTTGTAATTCATCCCCATGAAATCCTCCTTGTTCAGACTTTTCCTTAGAAACTCCCTCTGTTCTATGTAAGCCATTATCATTTTTTGCTTGCTACTCCTATTCACTCTTTCTTTCTTCCTGTATCACTGGACCTTCATCTATACTCTCCCATTACTTGGTCTGTCAATTCTATATTCAAACACTAGCTGTTTACTCTTCTCTCCTACCCTTAATTGTTTCCCATTCAACACCCCTGAACATCCTCCTACATGTGTGCCCAGAGATTCTTTTCTTACTTTTCTTCTGTCTATGCTTCAAATAGAGTCTTTGCATTCTCATTCCATCGTCCTCCCTGCTTGCCTCGCAGTTATTCTTGCTTTCTCATCCCTTCACAGCCCTGAGAGATTTCCTCTCAACAACTCATTCATTCATTCATCTAACATGTATTGAGTGTTGGATTAGTCAGCATCCAAATAGGAAAAAAAGAAATTACTCTAGATATTTTAAACAGTGGGACTTGAATTTAGGGAGTTGTTTACAAAAGTGTTGGAATTGCTAAAATTAAAAAGATCAACCATACCAAGTGTTGACAAGGATGTGGAGCAACCGGAATTCTCCTACACTGCTGGTGGGAATGTAAAATAACACAACTATGGGAAACTATTAAGAGTTAAACACAACCACCATATTTATCCAGCCATTCCAAACTCAAGTATTTACGCAAGAGAAATGAAAGATGCCCACACCAAGACTTGCACACAGATACTCAGCAGCTTTGTAATATTTGTAATAGCTTGCAACTAGAAACAACTCAAATGTCCATCAAAAGGTGTATGATAAAACAAATTGTGATACATTCATATAGCGCAATACCATTCTGCAACAAAAATTTCATGGATCCATGAAATTACGCTGAGTGAAAGAAACCAAATTTTAAAAAAGAGAATATACCGTATTATTCCATTTACATAAAATTCTAGAAAATGCAAACCAGCACGAGAAAGCAGATGAGCAGCAGGGGAAGGGCAGGGAGAGATCACAAAGGAGCACGAGGGAACTTTTGGGGGTTCATTATTTTGACTGTGATGGCATCACTGTATATACTCATGTCAATGTGTATCACATTGTACAGTTTAAATATGTGCACTTTATTGCATGTTAGTCATATCTCAACAAAACTGTATTTAAAAAAATAGCGCTGGAAGGAGGCTGGAAGAGTATTACGGTAAAAATGGACATTACCCAGAGATTAGCAACTGCAGAAAACCTCCCTCACCTACCCTTAGCGTTGGAAGAACAGAAGAGAACGAGTTTACAGAGGCTAAGTTCGTTTGCCACTGGGTCCCAACCCGCTGCCGTTCCAATAACCACGTGTCCTCTTCAGGAAGCCGGAAGCACAGGCTCTCCTTACACCGCGGGACTCGGGGAACCCGAATCAGGCTTCCTTGCTGTCAGTGCCGCTGGATCTAGACCCCACTAGTGCTCCCCCAAAGCAGAAAACAATGGCTGCCCCTTCCTCTTCTCTTCCAAAGTCTTCCCAGTCTCCCCTCCCGTTGACACACGCTAACGGGAAGCCAGCTGGGAAGGAGCTGTAGGAAATGTCTTTTGCCGGTTTCTAGCTCTCAGTGATCAGAAGGGTATAAGGAAGGTGTTTATGGAGCTGATGATCAATGGAAAACCAACTGGCCCAACTGTCTGATAGATAACTCTAGACAAAGGAAAATATCAAATGGTGAAGGCACGGGTCCTTGCTTTTGTGACTCTGATCTGTTAGCACACCCTGGTTTTCCTGAGGTTTCCTCGGTCTTATTTCCCCTGCCAGCTACAAAATGGCTTAATACAGAAGCAGATGTAAAGCCAGGAAAGAAGTGTGGGACACAAGCACGGGAGGTGGGAGGCAGAGGGGGTGTTTGGGTGCGTGGGACAGTGTTACCAGGTGGAGGAGGCTGGTGTTTTCTGCCACCCAACAGCTTCTGGGGATTTGACAGCCAGTCTCTGAAATAAACCTCTCACTGCTTTCTAGGAAGCCTGCTATACAGATACATGCCCTTCAACTTGAATTCCAATACCCGTATCTTCATTTACTTCAGACTCACAGGGTTCCTGAGGGAGCCTGTGTGCCACTGCAGAACTTGGGCGGTATACTGTGAACACAGAAACTTATCATCAATTTTGAAACTCCACTTTTGATATCCTACAGATTAAAGTTCAATTCCTTGAAAGTCTGCTGAGTTTTGTCATAATAACTACTTAAAAAGTGGGAGTTAATATAATGTGGGAATGAGGAAGAATTTTTAGTGTAATTCTCTGGCATTTTCCTCTGTTAAAAATGATACAGGACCTCTACATGGTGAGTTCATTCATTTTTTTTAAATTATATCTCATTAAATTTGCTTGGCACTGATAAATCCACTGGTCATAACCTTTTCAATAATGCTGGGCAAATAAAACACTTTGACCCCCAGATATATGGTCGACTGATTTTTGATAAGGCCCCCAAATCCACAGAACTAGAAGAGAACAGTCCCTTCAACAAATGGGGCTAGAAGAACTGGATAGCCATAACCAAAACAATGAAAGCGAACCCCCACCTCACACCTTATACAAAAATTAACTCAAAGTGGATAAAAGTCTTTTATATAAGAGACAGCACAATAAAACTCTTAGAAGATAATACAGATCATAAGTCAACACCCCTTTCCAACATGAACAGGTTAGGGTGGTCACTGCCTAGACATCCCTGAAGTTCAGGAAAGTAATTAAACTAGAGGAAGGGGTAGCAACAGACAAGATGAAATTTAAGAAGGATTATGAATACTGAATCTCTATATAATTTTCTTCCTCTTGGTGGCTAGGGTACTGGTATAGCTAGAAGGAAAGGCCTGAAATGGAAATTTGTTCTATAGCTACTTGCTGGATTGTATTTTGAAAGCTGTCACTTTTTGTATATGTGTTATATTTCACAGTAAAGAAGTAACTGAAATTATGGTACTGTAACTCATAACAACTTTGGAAATTTCCTATATAACCACTTGTTAAATCATACTTTGAAAGATATTTTTTGCTATATTTCACAATAAGGAAATAACTGAAACTGTGGAACTGTAACCCATAATAGTCTTTGAAATTTGCTCTCTAACTACTTGTTAAAATGCACTTGGAAAGTTATCACTTCTATGTATATATGTTACATTCTACAATAAAAAAAGAAACACTTTGGAAGAATAAATGTAATGAAATAAAAAAATTGATCGTTCACACATGTAAGTTCAGATCTTTGAACATTAATCCATATAATCATAATAGTGTATCATTTTATTTTTTTTAAATTTAGTTTTACATATGCAAGTAATTCATAAATAGTCAATGAAAAATTCAAAAGTACAGATAATCCGAAAGGTTTTATGACCCCATCACAATCCTTCTACTCTCCAGAATCACTGCTATTTTTTGGGTGTATGCCATCCCACCATTTTTCTTTACATTTACCTACATATGTATGTATGGAATTACATACTTTTCAGCTTCTCCAATTAAAAATTTGAGTTTATTTTCCCACCCCTTGAATCTGGGCTAGCCTTGTGACTTGCTTTGACAAATATAATGCAGAAGTCATGTTGTGCCAGGTCTAACCTAGGACTCACGAAGCCTTGTAGCTTGTACTCTCTCTCTCAGACTAGCACGGAACAAGCCTGGGCCAGTCAGCTGGAGAATGAGGGACCACATGGGAAACAGGTTCCAGGCTTCCCAGCTCTCCCAGCCACCCTGGGTGATGCTATTAGAAACCAGACAATCCCAGATGGATGCAAAAGAAAAAGTGAGTCCACCTGATATTAGCTGAGCCCCCAGCCCAGACTATAAGAACTGCCCAACTGAGCCCAGCCCAGACTGCTGATCTGCAGAATTGTGAGCTAAACATATTGTTGTTTATGTTTTGAAGTTGTGTGTTACACAGCAAAAGCTAACCGATAGCAAAGCATGTGGTATGAAGTTCTGTAACTTTCTATTTCTCTTTTCATTATGTTATAAAGAGTTTTCCATGTCAATATATAGGGATCTATCTTATTCTTTTGGTTAAACCAAAGTGTATTTAATATTTCCTCTGTTGATGGACATTTAGGTTCTTTCTTTTTTCCTTCTTTTTTTTTGGGGGTGGGTGGGTGTTGTGAGGTGTTATAAACGATATGAGCATTGACATCCCTAAAGATGCCTAAAGTTGCTGCACATGTTTACCCTACTCTGTCTTTTCTCTGTTAGTAATGTTTATGGAGTCCTTTCTTATACAGAACTTTAAAAAATGTAATCAAATTTATCAATCTTTTCCTTAATGGCTTCCCTATTTTGAGTTTTGCAAAGAGCAATATTCTGATCAAATACATTGCTCAATTTTTTTCTGGTATAAGTATATGTGTGTATGTGTGCAATTAGGTTCAATTTATTGATCTTTTGAAATTTATTTTAATTTATACTGAGAAGCAGAGATTTTCTTTTTTTGCCAAATGGATAGCCTATTGTGCTAAACACCATATATTAAGTGGTTTACCAGTTTTCATTGATTTGAAACATCACCTTGACTGACTCTATTCCATTCCATTGATCTATTTGCCTACTGCTGGATCAGTAACAAAGGTGCTACTAAAGAATCACAACTACTATTGTCTAATAGCACATTTTAATAGTAAAATGTCATTCTTCTTCAAAAAAAAATGTTTTGAATATTCTTGAATATTTTCTCTCCCAAATTAATTTCAGAATCACTTTCCAAATTCCATCAAAAGTCATTCTGGTAGATTTGACACCAACAGCACAAGCATCAAAAGATAAAATGGATAATTAGACCTCATCAAAATTAAAAACTTCTGTGCATCAAAAATCTTTATCAAGACATTGAAAAGATAACCACAAAATGGGAGAAAGTATTTGGAAATCACATATCCAAAAAGGGCTTACTATCCAGAATATATAAAGAGCAACTCAGTAACAAAAAGACAAACAACTCAATTTAAAAATGGGCAAAGGCTGAAGCTGTTGAACCACAACCCATTGACCTTGATGCTTGAAGATGATTGTGTAACTTTGTAGCCTGCACAGTGTGACTGTGTGATTGTGAAAACCTTGTGGCTCGCACTCCCTTTATCCAGTGTATGGACAGATGAGTGGAAAAATGGGGACAAAATTAGATGAAGAATAGGGTGGGATGGAGGGGATGGAAAGTTTTGGTTGTTCTTTTTTGCTTTTATTTTTATTTTAGAGTAAGGAAAAGGTTCAAAAATTGCTTCTAGTGATGAACGCACAACTGTATGATGATGCTGTGAATAATTGGTTGTACACTATGGATGACTGTAGGGTGTGTGACTATATCTCAATTAAACTGTATTTAAAATGGAAAAAAAAAAATGGGTAAAGGACTTGAATAGACATTTCTCCAGAGAAGATATACAAATGGCCCATAAGCACATGAAAAGATATACAACATCATTAACCATTAGGAAAATGCAAATCAAAACCACAATGAGATGCCACTTCACATCCATTAGTCTGGCTATTATTTTAAAAAATATGAAACAAAACAGAAAATAACAAGTGGTGATGATGTGGAGAAACTAGAACCTTTGTGCATTTCCGGATCAGTCTTTCAGGCTGCCACCCGATACAGCCACCCCAGAATGTGCAAAGGGGTTACTCCACTCCCTCCAGAACAAGGCAGGGGACCCACAATTCCAGCCCAGGCTGGCTCCACACCTCACTGGGGAGGGGGTGGTGTCCGGCGCTCTCTCCGCCCCGCCTCGAGTCCTCGGTCGACCGGCGATGGGGACCAGAGAGATAAGGGGAGAGAGGGTGCGGACAATGTCTTACCCGACGCACTCGTGATCACTCTGGACTCGCAGCAGTGAAGCATGTAGGCTTTTAATGGAACTAGGCAATCATCCTCTTTACAGGTTCCGCCCGGGGCAAGACGCCTCGGGGGAGAACAACCTCGATGCGGCCGTCAGGCGCGGCTCCTTGTGGGCTGTCTCTCCGAGCTTTGCCCGGGAACTTTCTTATAAACCTTGCGTGTATCCAATGGGCTAACGCCACGCACACAAGCATGATTGGTGAATACAGCGGGTGGTTACATACATCAGAAGCCGGAAGCAGGATGTGGGCGCCATCTTGGCACCACTCGATGGGCGGGGGGACTTTGGAGCAGGTTTACAGCGCATGCGCTATGCCCGTCCCGGGAGACGGCTCTCCACATCTCCCCCTTTATTATTTATATCGACCCAGTGTCCCCAGTGATGAGTGTGCTCCCGTGAACCCAGATGGCTCACAATTTGTTCCGGTGCTTTGGGGAGTCTGGACTAGGTCTCAGCCATTTAGCGGCGGAGCCTCTAGCACCGACCAGAATGCTCACCTCATATGGAGACAGGAGAGTCCGTGAGCTGGAAACAACATGACTCTCCCTGCAGTGCTTTGCCTTGCAACTGGGGGACAAAGGCGGGGGCAGGGATAGCATTAACCAGAGTCGGAGGCGTCACTAGGCGTCCCTATGCATTGGCTAGAGTTAAGTCTGGCCACAACTATGACTCTGCCTTAGGGACCTACCTGAGACAAAAATTATGACTGCTGGCGTCGCCCGTTATACCCGGGACACAGCTGCGCGCTTAGCTACAAACCTCGCTCCCGAGTGCCCCGCCCGAGGCGGCCAGGATGGGGTATGGCCATCAGAATGGTCGCTGTTGGGGGTATCAAAGGTGGAGGACATAGCCATCATAGTGGTAACACGGTACTGCCGCGCTTGAAACAGGCGTTCTAGCAAAGATTTAACAATGACTAATCCCACCAATAGTCTCACCATCAAGAGAATCCAATTAGTTAAATTGGGCCAAGAGAACCAAGAGGTGACTTGGTCCCACAGATTTTTTACAGTCTCGCCCAGTGTGGAAAGGTCGAAACTAACAGGCTTCAATTCCCTAATGTTCTCAAGTCCCTGAAGGCCGGAGGCTTGGTCCAATGGCCCAGGCCGTATATTCGTTGGCGTTTCTGACAGCTGCTCCCCGGCCTCCCCAGGTGATGCCACGGTTCCCACCAGTCTTTCCGGAACCCACACTGGTTGACGTCCTGGTTCCTGGGGAAAAACACAAACAGAGCCTCCGGCCCAGCCGAGCACCGGGTCAGGGCCTTTCCACTGTGACGTGGAGGGAGCGATATGGCCCTTAACAGTCTCCCATATAAGGACTAGAATCGGGTCCAAACAGACACCCGTTTGGCGCGCTCGGTCTATATCACGACCAAGTTTCATCCAAGAGGGCAGATTAAGGCTGCCAGAACAAGGAAACCAGGGGGCAAAAGTGGCCACATCATCAAGAAATCGCTGGAGAGAACTTCTCTTAACTGAGATACCCCGCTGTTTCAAAAGGGTCTTTAAGGGGGTTAATAGGGGTGAACTCCCAGACTGCCCCATGCTTGCAGTCGGCACTATCTCTTAATCACTCGGAGAGCTCTTCCGAGTCCCCGGGGCTACCTGAACGCCCACGGGCCCTAGTCCTCGTATGGAAAGGGGGTGCTTACCTTCTCGCGGTGATCAGTCGCGGAGGTCAAACCACGGATCCCGGGAGCACGTCTCCGTCGGGTCGAGGGGAACGCGAATGAGGTTCCCCGTACGGGCCACCACTTGTCCGGCGCTCTCTCCGCCCCGCCTCGAGTCCTCGGTCGGCCGGCGATGGGGACCAGAGAGATAAGGGGAGAGAGGGTGCGGACAATGTCTTACCCGACGCACTCGTGATCACTCTGGACTCGCAGCAGTGAAGCATGTAGGCTTTTAATGGGACTAGGCAATCATCCTCTTTACAGGTTCCGCCCGGGGCAAGACGCCTCGGGGGAGAATAACCTCGATGCGGCCGTCAGGCGCGGCTCCTTGTGGGCTGTCTCTCCGAGCTTTGCCCGGGAACTTTCTTATAAACCTTGCGTGTATCCAATGGGCTAACGCCACGCACACAAGCATGATTGGTGAATACAGCGGGTGGTTACATACATCAGAAGCCGGAAGCAGGATGTGGGCGCCATCTTGGCACCACTCGATGGGCGGGGGGACTTTGGAGCAGGTTTACAGCGCATGCGCTATGCCCGTCCCGGGAGACGGCTCTCCACAGGGTGGGAGTGGGGCCAGGAGGGGCACCACAAGCTGTGTCTGCTGTTTTAAAGCTGAATTTTCTGGATTTGGCCCTAGTCCAGTTACTAACCCTTTACGTTCTCTGGAGTTTTGAGGTTAGATGCCTCTGATATTTTCAGCCTAGTTGTTCGAAGATTCTGGGGGGAAGTCTCCCGGGAGCGTCTTATGTTGCCCTCTCTGTCAACTGGTTCTGTAAAGGTTTGTAGTCCTTTTTCTGTGTGTGTTCACATTTATTCTTAGATTTGGCCCTCAGTATTTAGTAGTTTTTAAGCTATTTACATTTCAAATTTATTTCTGCTGGTATGTAGGAAAATATTCCTGAAAAGTTTTCTTTAAATTTGGCCATTTTGCTAAACTCCAATTTATTTTATAATTTGCCAGTTGTTCTCTTTGATTTTCTAGGTAGATAATCATATCATTTGAAAACAAATGAGAGTTTTCGATGTTTTTAATTTAACTTTTTTAATTTCATATTTTATTTTTGTTTTTTCTATTGGATTGGCTGTAAATCCCTAAGTGCTGTTGAAGAGTTAAAGTGCAGATTTGTTTTTACCTTATTAATTAGCATTAAAAACAATGCTTTTTGACATTTATTTATTAGCATTAAGAGAAATGCTTGTGTTTTTATCTTGAATACCTGAGAAATGAAGTGGTCAAAATATGCAAAAGAAATATACTTGATTCAAATTCGAGTAGTTACAGAAGGTAATTTGAAAAATGTATGTTTGTGTATACAGCATGTACACCACTGTGGACATGGAGCAGATGTCCAATCAAAAGTACTTTTGATTGACACTTACTGGAACTGCCACAACTTATGTGTGTGTATGTGTGAGTATATACAGCACTCATTCATTTTTTTTTTCTTTGAATAAAGGCTTGCTGTCAGGCAGTGCTCTCAGGCAGTATTCAATACAAAAGATACAATCTCTACCTGATGTTCAAAGACATTTGCTATTCTCTTTGAACCAAGTTGATAAAAACTGTAAGATATAGAAATCTTTATTTCTTGTCAATTCAAGGAAGGAGGCTGCGGTCGGGGTTACTGCTTCTAGGGGGAGTGGCGGCCGGTAGCCGAGCCCTCAGCTCTCGGGGCTGCTTAAAGGGTACCGGCGGCGGGGGCTCTTTCCCGGAGGCGAGGGCGAGGCGGAGGACGTTGGCCAGGGTCCTCGGCGAGAGGCGTGCAAGGAGGGCGGCGATAAGGACAAAAACACTCTTCATCCAGTAGGGGTAGGCGCCAAAGAGATTTATTCAGGGGTGATTACAGGTTATATAGGCTGGTAAGAGGGGCAGGGCTGGAAAGGAGGTGAAGTAGCCTAAAATGGCAATATTGAAGGAAGAGGGGCTAGGATTGGTTCTGAGAGGACGCAGGAGCCGTTGCAGCGGGCGGGGGTTGTTTGGGCCACGGTGCATGCGCGCTGGCGGTGGCAGGAGCGGCCTTGGCACCAGGGAGTGTATGGGTAAGATAAGGAAGTGGGGAAAGGGCAGTTGGGAGAAAGGCGGTTTCCTCCGGCAAGCCTCCCCTGCCAGTGGCATTTTGGGTGAGGAAAAGGGAGCTGCCTTGACCTCGCTCCTCAGGCTCGGGGGGGCTGCAGAGGGCACTCACGCCCGTACCTACTACCCTCCCCAGGGGGTGATCAGGTCCCCTGGCCCAGGCCTGGTAAGTCGAGGCACAAGCTCAGTCCCCGCAATTCCCCTTTCTTTTCTAATTAGAGGAAGAGGCTTTACCGGAGAGGTCCGCTAAGGGTGAGGGAAGGGGGAGGTCAGGGAAGGGAAAAAGGGGTTGACGGTGGCTCAGCGAGGCTGTAGCTCAGTGTTGGTGTGGTGCCCGGGCGCTTGACAATGGCTCCGCTGCAGCAGGCTGGGAGAAGGTGAGGGGTTTAAAGTTCAGGGGTTTAAAGTTCAGGGGTTTAAAGTTCATGGGTTCAGAGAAGCTGGAACTCGAGGTGAGAGCGATGTTCAGGTGATTGAGAAGGGCCTCGCGGTCGGCGGGTTGACCGGTGGCGTTGAGGTCGCGGAGGGTTGGTTGTCATCTTGGAGTGGGGGGTGTCAGAGGTGGCGAGTCGCTGATACTGGATTTGCACGAACGAGGAAAAAATGGCATCTGTTTGTTTTCTTACAAGCTGGACAATTTTGCGTATGATGCAGGGTCCTAAGATGAGAGCTAGAATAATTATTAATAGGGGGCCAAGAAAAGGAAGGATGTATGGGAGGATGGGAGTGAAAAAACTGGACCAATAATTGGTGGCTTCACGATCTCTTTTACGCTTTTCCAGTCCCTCTCGGACCCTTTTCAGGCTGTCCTCGATGAGACCTGTGGAATTGGCATAAACACAGCACTCTTCTCCTAGGGCGGCGCAGAGGCCTCCTTCTTTGAGGAGGAGAAGGTCAAGACCTCGGCGGTTTTGGAGCACGACTTCAGAGAGGGAATTGACAGAATTTTTTAGATGGTAAATAGCGTTTTGTAGGTGACGAATGTCCTCGTCAACAGCCGCCCTGAGGTGAGTTAGGGCGGAGCCTTGACTGGCTAGTGCAGCGATTCCGGTACCAGCGCTGGCAAGACCTAGGAGGGAGGCAATTGTAAGGACGGTGATGGGCTCTCGCTTTTGCAGAAGGGCAGGAGCTGCAGTTCTTTCCAGACGGAGGAAGAAGTCTTCTTCGCTGTGGTATAAGACCCTAGGGATAAGGACAATTAGGAGGCAAGTTTCTTTATATTCACTGATGATATTCGTGCTGAGACAGGGGGTAAGTCCTGTAGAGGAGCAGAGCCATTGGGAGGAGTTATGAGGAATGAGAAATTTTGCCGAGCTGCTGGGAGATGAGTAGCTGGCACAGGCAGTGAGGTCGGGAGAGTTACTGGAGCGAGGGCGGACGCACTTTCCCGTATAGGAGACTGAATGAAAGGTTAGGGGGACGGCAGAGGTATTCCAACTGCATTCCGAGGGGCTGTCTTCTGTGCTTTCTGAAAAGGAGAGGTTGGAGGCAACGGGCTCGTACAGTGAGGAAGAGGTGGAGAGGCAGAGCCAGCAGGAGGAGGTAAAATTGGGGTTGGAGGAGTTCACTGAGGCAAAGGCGGCTTGGATGAGGCTGAGGAGGGGAGAGGAATAACGAGAAGGGGGCAGAGGAAGCTGGGGTGGTGGGGTTGGCGATGCGCTGTTTGCAGCTGAGGTGCGGTTTCCGGATGCGCTGCTTGTACTTGAAGTGCGGCTGGAGGGCTGTGGAAAAAGGGGGTTAATGACTTTATTGGGACCTATGCCAGAGGGTGTTTTTAATGCAGTATTTTGGTATGGTTGGTTTACAGCCTCTTTTTTTTATAGAATAAGTGATCCTCGGTCGGTTCCTTTTTCATAGATTCTGAAGCCTTAAGTTTGACCGAGTAACCAGGAGGGATTAGTGGGGAGCTGCACTGTAAGATTAAGATGTGTGCAGGATCTCTCACTTTCTTGGCCGAGCCAGTTAACAGTAGGGAGTTTGCACCCTGTAGGGGCCCACTTTAAGGTAAGGTAATGATTAGAAACAGGAGGCTTCCAATTAGTGGCTAATGTTTCACACCCCCAGTATGCACAGTAGTACTCGTTGGGGGAATTACAGTACGATTTTCCAGGATTTGAGGATGGGCACATGTAATATTGGGTCTGGGGATCACTTACCTTTTGAGCGCAGGTTTCTTCGACTCTGGAGACAAAGGTGGCGAAAGGCTTACTCGGCTCCTGGAAGAGCTTGGTGAATTTATTAGGCCGACAGGCAGAGCAATTGGCAAACGCGCGTAAGGCGATGCCTCTGAGGATAGTCCAGAAGGCAGCAGGGACATTAATATAAGCAGACGCATTTAGAAACGCTCCAGTGCCCAAATAGGCTTCGGGGGGATGATAGACTCCAATGGCTGCATCTTGCTCACTTTGCTTAGCTGCTTCTGCCTGGAAGTGAGCACGCCAGTCAACAAACTGACCGGGGTTAAAAATTGAACGGGCAAGCGAGGCCCAGTCTTGGGGGATGCAATAGTCCATGGCGAGATCCTGTAGTATTTGGGAAGCATATGGGCTACCTAACCCGTCCTCCTTGACGGCCTTGCGAAGCTGCTTGATAGTATCTAAGTCAATGGGATACCAGTCATGCGGCCTCTGTGGGGTGGGGGCAAGGTTAAGAGGAAAACAGCGAAAAGCACGAGAGAAAGGAGGACACGCTTGCAGAGGACTTGGCGCGGGAGTGGGGGTAGGGGGAGCGTTGCCCCAAGGATTGCCTTGAGGTGCAGAAGGCAGCCAAGGGTTGTTAGTCGGCAGGGTGGAAGGAGCGGCGGCAGCTGCCGGTAGCGGCTCCGAGGGGGAGCTCGCCGGAGGGAGAGGCGGGAGTGGGAGGCCCCAAGCGTCGCAAGATGGCGGCGCGGTAGGCGTGGCTAAGACACAAGATGGTGGATCAGCCCCGCCCTGTGAAAGGGTGGGGCCCAAGGCATAAGATGGTGGACTAGCTCCGCCCTGTGGAAGGGCGGGGTAAAGCGCATGCGGTTTCCGGTCCAGCTTAGGGCTGATGTCATCGCCGGAGCATTTCCTCCCCTCGATGGAAGAAGAAGGAGGAAGTTCGCCATCTTGGCGTGGCGCAGTGTTATTTTGCTTTTTGGGAGTCACCTCGAGCGCGTTGTTAATCTGCTCGACTAAGGACTCCGTGTCCGAGTCATGATTTGAATTAGTATCGCTATCTGAGTCTGTTGGCTGGGATGATAGGGCCTCTTTGGATTTAACGGGGCCTCTATCAGGGGGGAGGGAGCCTTGAAGGCAGGAGCGGATGGTTATTAAGGTGGGGAGCAAGCCGGGAGGGAAGTGCTTGCTCTCATGTTCCATGGCATTAGTGACTCGATCAATAAGGCGATCATAAGTAACAGGGTCCCAAAGATGGCAAGTGGTGAGCCATGGGTTAAAGGGCAGCAGGAGATCCCAGTATATCTGCAGCTGCCGGACAGACACTTTACAGCTATGCGTGTCTAGGAGACCCGCCAGAGCACGAACTTGAGGTGCCTGACATGTAGATATACGATTACCCATAGCTGAGGGGAGAGGAGGGGGAGTTGTTCCCGAGCCGGGCCGGCCGGCTGGCGGGGAGGAGAAGGAGGAGTAGTTTACTGAGCAGAGAGAATGAGATAAACTGCGGCTGCAAGGCCGAAGGAGACGGCGAGAGCGGAAAGCAGTGCCCTTTGGCAACGAGAGCAGTCAGGGGGGGCGGTTGCAAAGAGGCACACGGCACCAAATGAGGAAATAAAGATACAAAGAACTACAGCAAAGTAATGGAGGGGAAGAGGGAGAGTGTTAGGAGGAACGGGGGTCATAGAAGTGCGCATACAAGAGGACGAAGAGAGCGTGGGGGAAGGGAGGAGTTCCTACTGGATGAAGAGAGCGTGGGGGAAGGGAGGAGCGGCTTCGGAGCAAGGAACCTCACACGGCTCCGGAAGCGGCGAGGGAGAGGCGGCCCTTTACCTTGCAGGCGAGGAAATGGGAAGCTGGAGGGGCGTCCGGGCGAGCGGGTGACCTGCCAAACTGTCGTGTGGAGACGTTCCTCACACGGGGCACCAGTTGCGGTCGGGGTTACTGCTTCTAGGGGGAGTGGCGGCCGGTAGCCGAGCCCTCAGCTCTCGGGGCTGCTTAAAGGGTACCGGCGGCGGGGGCTCTTTCCCGGAGGCGAGGGCGAGGCGGAGGACGTTGGCCAGGGTCCTCGGCGAGAGGCGTGCAAGGAGGGCGGCGATAAGGACAAAAACACTCTTCATCCAGTAGGGGTAGGCGCCAAAGAGATTTATTCAGGGGTGATTACAGGTTATATAGGCTGGTAAGAGGGGCAGGGCTGGAAAGGAGGTGAAGTAGCCTAAAATGGCAATATTGAAGGAAGAGGGGCTAGGATTGGTTCTGAGAGGACGCAGGAGCCGTTGCAGCGGGCGGGGGTTGTTTGGGCCACGGTGCATGCGCGCTGGCGGTGGCAGGAGCGGCCTTGGCACCAGGGAGTGTATGGGTAAGATAAGGAAGTGGGGAAAGGGCAGTTGGGAGAAAGGCGGTTTCCTCCGGCAAGCCTCCCCTGCCAGTGGCATTTTGGGTGAGGAAAAGGGAGCTGCCTTGACCTCGCTCCTCAGGCTCGGGGGGGCTGCAGAGGGCACTCACGCCCGTACCTACTACCCTCCCCAGGGGGTGATCAGGTCCCCTGGCCCAGGCCTGGTAAGTCGAGGCACAAGCTCAGTCCCCGCAGGAGGCAAAATATTATGGCTATAAAATAGTTCATAACTACTATTTTGTTAATGAATTAGAGAATGTTTGATAAAATGCCACATTCCAAGTTATTAATAAACAGTCCCTTCTGAGCAACTCATACTCCAAATTACTCTAATTAAAAAGTTCATTCATTTAAAAAGCTAAATGAGATGACTTAGGGAAAGTCTTACCACATTTTAGGCCCATAGCAAGCATTCAACTGGTGTCAGTAACCTTCTCAACCCTAAAAGAGCAAATAATAAATTATGCACAGGGAAACTAGAGAAGTTTATTTAATATGTGCCATATATGTCAACCCTTCTGCAAGAAATAGCAGACTTCATCCCTTCTCTTTTTTCCTATTCTGTATCTCCTCTCAAACAAGTTCTTTTCAGAAAGAATTAACTAATCAACTAATATCCCACACTCTTATAGATGTGACTGGGGTCAGGCACTGTTGGGTACAAATTATTTTGCACCCTTGATGGCTATACAACTTTTGATAAGTTTATTAACTGCTCTCAGCTTCAGTTTCTCCATTCATAAAATTAGGACATTAATATTGTCCTAATGGGTTTGCTGTCAAAATTATATGAAATAACCTATATGAAATGCCTAAAACAGATCCCAACCTTAAGAAGCTCAGTAGATGGAGTCACTTTATTTTTATTATTGAACAATATTGTTATGGTTTCATGCATTCTGATTTAATTGGAAATATTTAACTTGTTCATGGAAATGAATCTGGACAAACCTTAAAGAGGCTAATTTCCAACCATGGTTAAAAAAAGAAAACCCAATTGAACTTTTCAGTTTATTGTAATGTTATATCCAGAACTCCAATTTTTGTTCTTCTCAAATGCACCAACACTACAAAGCATCCTTTGTTAATGGTGGAAAATGAACAGTTTCTTAGGAAACAAGACTTTATCATGGAAGACTTTACAGATTTACATCCAGTTCTTTGATTAAAAAAAGGAAGAATGCTTTCTTGAGTAAAAAATATCTCTCAAACTGCTATAGAATCACAATTATGACTCTCCACCTTTTATTTTTATTGCTGGGTTGAAATAGATGACTCTCCATAATGCCTACACAAGAAAGATATTATTCTACTAATAAAGGTCCAGCGTGACATTTATGAGAAGTCAGGGTCCTCCTGTGCAAAGCTGATTGGTGCTCAGCTAGTGGGCTCTGGGGCACTGCAAATAAAAGCTCCTTCTCTCCACCTGGCCAGATGCAGGGCAGAGGGTTGCCTCTGCCTGTGGAACTTGGGAAAATGCTCAACTCCTGTCCCAGCAGCACACATCTGTGGCCAACAAAGAGGAAGCAGACACTGAGGATGAAACATCTCCAATTCTCTTCCATCGTGGTCATTTGCTACTTCTGCATGCTGCAGATGAGCTCCTCAGGTAAGGGACACCCTAACCAGATCCCACCTGGCCTGAGCTCTCCAGAAAGACTGAGAGAGACCTTGATTCTTTGGGACAGTTCTGGAGACAGCTGAACTTTATTTGCCACACGTACCTCCATTTCCCCTCTCTCACTTCCTGGTGTCCCATTCGTCTCTAACCTTTAGGAAATGGTGAGCAGGGTGTCATGCCGTAGCCTTTCACCAAAGGAGGTGACTTTTTTCCTGTGGGACTGCCTTCAATCGGCTCCGGCCCCAGGGGTGCCTCGAGGATATGCTGCTGACAATGTGAGGGACGAGGCAGGGTCCTGATGGGAGCTGGGTGACCGTCCCAAATTAGCCGTTTGTGTTCCCAGAATTCTGAAGAGAGGAGATCATGGGATCATGGGCAGTAAAATTGAGTTTACAGACCCAATACTAGGAATTGAGGGCTAGTTGGAGAGGGGAGGGGGAGGAGCACCACAGGAAAAAGGTATCTTTTAGAATCTTCTCAAAGCCCTTCCCACGGGCTGCCCTGAGGCAGGATCCCAGCGTGCGCAGGGAGGTCGCCGCGTCCGGGACTGGGGCTCTGTCCGAGGTGCTGACCTGGCGCCCCGGGTTCCCACCGCCGGTGCGTTGTAGGGAACCACGGGTGGGGAGCGGCGTCAGAAGTGGGAGTCCGTTACCGTCATCTCCAGAGACTCGCCACAGATGGAAGGAAAGGAGGGGTGGCAGAAGAGCCATGGTTGGAAACACGGACTGTATGAAAGTTTTAGATTTTTCCATTAGAATTTTGATTGAGGGGAGTAGAAAATCTTTTAAAAAAAAGTACAAACACAATGCAGTGTCTCTTTTTCATGACCTGCAGTGAAAATATGTAATAAAGACTTCACATGGAGCCATAAGGGTTATCTAGTTTGACCTCTCAGGCGTGCAGGAATCCTGTCTATGATTTCCCTGCAGAAGGTCTTTGATTACTCTCAGGGACACCCAACTCATTACCTGAGACGGCCAGTAGCTGCCTCCTATGAGCTCCAATAGAATCTTGTTTATATTACACTTTTGAAAATTGTTTATTTCCTTTTATTTATGTCCATATATTCATATTCACCTCCCTCTTTCTACTTGATTTTAAGTTCCTTGAGGTAGATTCCCTATTACCTTTATTTTTGTATCAACAGAGAATCTTAGATATAGTGGGTTCCCAATAAATCCTTATGGAATTGGTTTGAATTGTGTTGCATATCTGAATGGTGCAAATTATCAAAAATTTCTTTACACCGAACTGAAATCTGCTCACATGTAACTTCTAATCATTAGCCCTACTTCTGTCCTTTGGAGATATATAGACTAGGACTAATAACTCTATTTATATCAGCTCTCAAATATTTGAAAGCAGCTACCATACATTTCCTAATTTTTCTCTTTGCCAGAGAAAATCATGCTCACTTCTTTTAACTCTGCCCCATATCCTGTCATTTCAAGTAAGATTATTACTTTCCAAGGTTTGGATAGCCTAATTATTTGAATATAGTACAAGCTTGCCTTATGTTTCTTGTGGGCCATGACAGCTTGCTGAAAAACCCTTTTTTTTAAAAAAAATGTAAGCTACACTTGAACCAGATATTCCTTGTTTTATATTTTTAAATCTAAGCACAGGGTTCTATACTTATACCTATTTAATTACCTTGGTAGTTGCAACCTATCCATTTGATTCTGTCAACTGAAGTATTATCTATTTCCCCAAGCATTGTATCACATGCAAATGAGATGAAGTCTTCAGATAAAGGGCAGGTAAAGGTTGAGTAGCACAGGCTCCAGCTGCAAGCTGGCAACACCTTTCCCCAGGACCTCACTCCTGGGGAGTCTGATGTAGCAGATAGGTGTCTGTATGTCTTAAACGTTCCAAAGGTGATTCTGATGCACATGCTTTGTTGACATTATTTCTGGATATTCCATGCCCATAAATTCCATCAAAATGCAAATTAAGTTGTCACCTGTACTGCAAATTCCCAGTAAATAAAATAAATGTCATTTAAAATTAATTTTGGTACAAATCGATGATGTGCGAGTGGTAGGCAGAAGTATGTTTTCTTCGTAAAAACTTTTAATGGTATTGTATAGTATCTTGTCTTCCCATTGGCCTCTTTTGTATGTTTTTTTTCTGGTTTATTGTTTTAATATAATCTCTGTATGATTTTTATGGTAAAGATTTAAAAGTAAACACTTTGACTTTTTTCCTAATTGATATTTTTGTGGGTTATCACAATAGGATTTTCTCTACCTGTAGCTGAGCCTCCAGATGGCTTGGACGTTGTGCAGCATGAGGTAGGTTCAATGTTGTTCAGTAATGTGCAATTTTAATTTGTTCTAGACCTGGCTATTGTTCACATAAAGCTGGATGTTAATTTCAGATTCTTGGCTGGATGTTAATTTCAGATTCTTGGCTACTGTAGTAACTACTGTTGCCATTTTCATGGCCTCATTTAAAGCTTCTTGAGAGTTGTGTTGAAATTCACTGCCACTGCACAAGAAAATATTGCAATGATAAAAAAAAAAGGGGACAATTTTAGAAACTTAAATGTCTTATCATATAATTCTACTGGCTAAAGAATTTATACTTATCTTTGATTCATTTTCCTTAATTTTTTGACAGCTGGCATATTGTTTAAGTCAGTGGGCAACTTTTTCTAGCCAACCTAAGGTAAAAAAGTTTAATTAATATATGATAATTCTTTCAGCTATATCAGTGAGCATGTTTATGCCACAATTGATATCTGTAATCAATACACTGTTTTGCTATCTACAGGAGAATGCTGTGTGTGTGTGTGTGTGTGTGTGTGTGTATGTGTGTGTAAGAATATACTCGAGGAAATATCCAGTGAATCCCTTGAATATAAATTGCCATAAAAATACCAGGAGTTCATATGTATTCTTACCATTATCATAATCATATATACATGCATATAATTAAATTAATTGTATATGTCATAAGATATCATATATTACAACTTGATTTCTACTATATCTAAAACATTAGTAGTCTCATGGAAAGGGCCCAACAGTAACTATAGTAACCAAGACATACTTCAATGGATACAAAGTAAATGTTGATTCAATCAAAGTGCAAGGGGGTGGTCTCTGCAAGGAGCCCAGGGTTCTTAGCATAGCCTGTATCATTTTGCCTGAAGCCATGTCTCCCCCTCCTCCCTAACTCCCTCCCACCCACACACTATTCTCCAGCCACACTGGACTCCTCACTAGCCCCCAAATAATCCAGGCCCTTTATGTCTTTGCACATGATTTTCCTTAGCCAGAAATGCCTCTGCCTCCTTTTCAGGCTGGGGTCAAAAGCCCAGACTTCAAAACCAAACTACCTGGGTTCAAAAGCCGGCTCTAGCACTAACTTAGCAAATTTCCTCATCTGGCACATGGGGATAATAGTCATAGCAGCCTCCGAGTGTTATTATGAGGATTGATTGCTTTAATATTTGTGAAGTGCTTTCAACTGAGACCAGAACATGGCAAATAACAGCACTGAAGTGTTAGTGCCTATGTCTCCTGAAGCAACTAATTCTCATTCTTCAAGACTCAAATGTGGCTTTCACTCTCAAACTTCATAAATATATCATGACCGTTTCTCCTTATTTGCAGTTTATAATAATTCATAAGCTTGAAGACAATTGTCATTTATCATCTTCCCGGGGTTCACACCCTGGAACCCGGAGCAAACACTCAGGGTGAGAACTCAGGGCTCTCCCTCTCCTTGCCACTGCCCCCACTCCTCACCCTGAAAGGCCTCCCTGTCACCCAAGGAAGGCTTGAGAGCATCCCCTGCATTAGCAGAAGGGGACACGGCCCTCCTGTGTGCTGTCTGCCGTGTTAAATTGGGTTTTGAGCTTCCCCAAGTGCAGGACCCGTTTGGGATGAATTTCCCTTCCATCTCCTTCATTTTCCCAAAGCTAATCCTGTTTGTCATTTTCAGTTGCAGAAGATGAAGACGTGGCTCAGTCAACAAAATTATCAATATTTTAAAGCTAAAACAGAGAGGCAGTGGCTCCTCCTGGCCTTGCTGCTGCCCTGAAGGATGACTGTGGACAAATCCCTTTCTCTCCTGGGGCTTTGGTTCTCACATCTGCCTGAGGATGGGATTGAGTTCCCTGGGTCTACGTCCTTTTCCAGCTCTGGTCTCCAAAAGCATCCAAGGTCCATGTTTCCAGGGGTCTTTATCTTGGGATAACTCAGAAAGAAGTTAGATCCTGTAAATAATGACATCTGCAGAAACTCTTCATGTTTTGTGTTTCTGGTCACCACGTGGGAAAAGGAGTCCTACTATTCATTCATTCAAAAAAATGTATTTATTGAGAGCATGCTACATGGCAGGTGCTGGGGATACAAGAGTGATCAAAACAGGCCAAAATACCTGCTGTCATGGAACTTGTATTCTAGTTGGGGAAATGCATAATAAGCAACATAATTAAGTAAAATTAGAAAAAAATATTTTTTCTTCAGGAGAAAACAATAAAACAAAGGAGGTGCATGTGAAGTGTTGAGAGAGGTATTCAGCACCAGGAAAATCATCTTTCATATTCCTTGTTATTTTTTGGCCTGAAAAGTAACAGTATACAACTGAAGAACATGTTATAAAAAAACAATTGTTTGCTGAATAAGTGTCCATAAACACACACAGAGACACACACACACACACAATTGTGAACAGATGCTAACAGGAAGAGCAGGTTCTGTAAAAATAGTAAATAATTTCTGCTGGTGCGGTTGCAGTTGATTCGTCTGGGGGGGGGGTGGCGGCTGGTTGCTAAATCCTAGGCTCCCAGGATTGCTCGGAGGGTACCGGCGGCGGGGGCTCTTTCCCGGAGGCGAGGGCGAGGCGGGGGACTTGGTCAGGTCCCCGGCGGGGTGGCGTGCAAAGTATGGAGGGCGGCGAGAAAGGAACAGGCGGGACACGGTTCTTTTAGGGTGAAGAAGTCAAGAGAGAGAGAGCTTTATTAGGGGAGAGTACAAGCTTATATCGGGCGGTTTAGAGGGCGGGGTAGCTGTAGGGGTTAAAGGCTTGGATTGGTTCTGAGAGGGCACGGAGGTTGATTGAAAAGGGGCGAGAGTTGCTCCGGTAACGGTGTCTGGCAACAATGTATGCGCACTGGTGGTAATGGAAGTTGCACTGGCAACGGGGAGTGTTCGGGCAAGATAAGGGGGTGGGGAAAAGGCGGTTCCCTCCGGCAAGCCTCCCCTAACAGTGTTATTTTGGGTGAGGAAATGGGGCCTGCCTCCGGCCTCACTTTCCCAGGCCCGGGGGGCTGTGGAGGGCGCTGTCGCCCGTGCCCACCACCCTCCCCAGGGGCTGATCAGGTCCCCCAGCCCAGGCCCGCCAAGTTGAAGCACGTAATCAGTGTCTTGCATTTCCCCCTTCTTTTCTAATTAAAGGAAGAAGCTTACTGGAGAGGCCTGCTAAGGGATGAGGGAAGGGGGAGGCCGGGGAGGGGAAAAAGGGGTTGACGGTGGCTCAGCGAGGCTGGAGCTCGGCGTTGGTGTGGCGCCCGGGCGCTCGACAGGGGCCTTGCTGCTTGCGGGATGGACGAGGGTGGGGGGTTTAAAGTTGGAGGTTCAGAGAAGCTGGAGCTTGAGGTTGGTGTGATGTTCAGGCGATTGAGAAGGGCCTCGCGGTTGGCGGGTTGACCGGTGGCGGTGAGGTTGTGGAGGGTTGGTTGTTATCTCGGAGTAGGGAGCGTCAGAGGTGGCGAGTCGCTGGTACTGGACTTGCACGAACGAGGAGAAAATAGCATCTGTTTGTTTCTTTACAAGCTGGACAATTCTTTTGAGCGCAGGTTTCTTCGACTCTGGAGACAAAGGTGGTGAAAGGCTTACTCGGCTTCTGGAAGAGTTTGGTGAATTTATTAGGCCGACAGGCAGAGCAGTTGGCAAACGCTTGTAAGGCGATTTTCCAAAGGATAGGCCAAAAGGTGGCAGGTGCATTAATATAGGCAGACGCATTTAGAAACGCTTCCGTGCCTAGATAGGCTTCGGGGTGATGATAGACTCCAGTGGCTGCGTCTTGCTCACTTTGCTTAGCTGTTTCCGCCTGGAAGTGAGCACGCCAATTAACAAACTGGCCGGGGTTAAGAATGGAACGGGCAAGCGAGGTCCAGTCTTGGGGGATGTAAAAGTTTATGCCGAGATTTTGCAGTATTTGGGAAGCGTATGGGCTACCTAACCCGTCCTCCTTGACGGCCCTGCGAAGCTGCTTAATAGTATTAGAGTTAATGGGATACCAGTTATACGGTTTTTGTGGTGTGGGGGTAAGGTTAAGAGGAAAGCAGTGAAAAGCACGAGAGAAAGGAGGACGCGCTTGCAGAGGGCTTGGCGCGGGAGTGGGGGTAGGGGGAGCGTTGCCCTAAGGGTTGCCTTGAGGTGTAGAAGGCAGCCAGGGGTTGTTAGTTGGCAGGGTGGGAGGAGCGGCGGCAGCTGCTGGTAGCGGCTCCGAGGGGGAGCTCGCCGGAGGGGGAGGCGGAAGTGGGAGGCTTTAAGTGTCGCAAGACGGCGGCGTGGTGGGAGTGGCTAAGGCATAAGATGGCGGACTAGCTCCGCCCTGTGGAAGGGCGGGGTAAAGCGCTTGCAGTTTCCGGCCCAGCTTAGGGCTGACGTTATCGCCGGAGCACTTCCTCCCCTCGATGGAAGAAGAAGGAGGAGGAGGAAGTTTGCCATCTTGGCGAGGCTTAGTGTTATTTTGTTTTTTGGGAGTCACTTCGAGCGCGTTGTTAATCTGCTCGACTAAGGACTCTGTGTCCGAATCGTGGTCTACATTAGTATCGCTGTTTGAATCTGTTGACTGGGTTGATAGGGCCTCCTTGGATTTAATGGGGCCTCGATCAGGGGGGAGGGAGCCTTGAAGGCAGGAGCGGACGGTTATTAAGGTGGGGAGCAAGCCGGGAGGGAAGCGCTTGCTCTCATGTTCCATGGCGTTGGTGACCCGATTAATAAGGCGATCATAAGTAACAGGGTTTCAAAGATGGCAAGTGGTGAGCTATGGGTTAAAGGGCAGCAGGAGGTCCCAGTATACTTGCAGCTGCTGGACAGATACCTTACAGCGATGTGTGTCTAGGAGACCAGCCAGAGCACGAACTTGGGGTGCTTGGTGTGCAGACAGACGATTACCCATAGCGGAGTGAGAAAAGAAAAAGGGGGGTTGATTATTGAGTAAAGAAAATGAGGTAAACCGTGGTCGCGAGGCCGAAGGAGACGGCGAGAATAGAAGGCAGGAGCCTCTAGTAGCGAGAGCAGTTTGGGGGGGGCGGTCGCAAAGAGGCACACCGCGCGAAACAAAGAAACAAAGACACAAAGGACCACAGCAAAGTAATGGAGGGGAAGAGGGAAAGCTACTGGAGGAAGAGTGTTAGGAGGAATGGGGGGACATAGGAAGAGAAGACGAAAGGTAGTCGGGGGTAAGAGTTAGGTTAATGCGGGAAAGGAAGAGCAGCCCGGGCGCGGAGCGGCGTGGGAGAGGCGGCTCCGGACGTGGAGCGGCGAGGGAGAGGCGGCTCCGCGGGGCGGCGAGGGAGAGGCGGCCCTTACTTTGCAGGCGAGGAGAAGGGGAGCTGGAGAGGCGTCCGGGCGAGCGGGTGGTTTTACTGGACCGCTGCGTGGAGAGGACTTTTAATTCCAGGGGCCCCACGTTGGGCGCCATGCTGGTTTTAGAAATGGTGATTATAAGGTAACAGTCAATTTCCCCAGAGCCTCTACTATTACTAATGTTGATCAATTATGGTGAGTGTGTGTGTGTGTGTGTGTGTGTGTGTGTGTGTGCACATGAGAGAGGGAGAGAGAGAGAGAGAGAGGAGAGAGAGAGAAAGCACAGGCACCATCTACTTATTCTGCAAAAACTCTCCATAAAGTTTGTAGGAAGATGTTTGTAATTGTATTCATGGCAACAAAATTAGAAATGTTATTAACAATCTTAATTTCAGTTTTGATTGCAGCTTGAGATAATTCAAGAATATTTAAATGTTGATGAGATGCAAATGATCAGTATTACAGATGAGCATACTAAAAGGCCTTTCACAGTAGTTGTCTCTAGCAATTATGAAAACATGGACATGAACTTGTCCTGCGGCCTTGCAAGACGACTTTCCATCCTCACACTACCTGGTCCCGGAGCCCGCTACCCTGCATCAACAGCTCCTCCCAGGCTGTCATCCACGCAAACAAGGGCAAGGTGGTTCTAACAATGATTTAGAGGCAACAAGTTGGCTTTCTGAAAGACATGACGATTCATGTTGTGTGGTCAATTTGAGCCAACCTTAGAAACACTGAATTTGAGGGTACAACCAGCAGCAAATTAAAGGCTGCACTTGACTGGTGATCTGGAAATTGATTAGGGCATTGCTTCTCTGAATCATAGGGCATGTTTTCCCCCAAAGATTGAGAAGTTGAAATGAAATTAAGTTTTAAAATAATATGTATCTCTTTTTTGAAATTCCTGCATCAACTATACTCTTATTAATTTGTGTAATGGAGGGATTTATTTTTAGATTGCCAATTTACCTAGTATTCAGGTAAGCCCCATGGTATGACTTAGACTGAAAAATCTCATCAGTTGCTTGCCCCAGTAACATTTCATGTCACTTGTGCAATTCTCTTTCTCGGATAATCAAGACACATACAAAAGGGTGAGCACCGTACGACCCAGAAACTAGTGCATGCAATTTCACTTTTAGGGCCAGTGACGCTTAGTACTAAAATTGCTTTTTATTTTCCCTTATTTAGTTTTTGTTTCACCACTCCACAACTCATGAGCCAAAGTGTTCAATTAAAATCGGGGTCAGTATTTTACACAATCATCTTTCTGTGAGATGTCTCTTCTCTGTGTGCCTTTTATTTCCCCCTAACTCATTTGCACAGACAAATACAAGAGCAGGGGCCTCCACACCCTCTGCTGGTGGCTTCCTTCCTAGGTGCTTTATTTGGGCTGTAGGAATTATCTCCCTCACTCTCTGGGTTGGGAGTGGTGGGTGACTGACAGATCAGAAAAGTTAGAGAATAAAATGACAGAAAAGGAAAAATAAGTAAAAATAACTTTTTAATCATGCACTTAAACAGATGCACAGAGACGAGCACAGTAAATCACTGTGCTCGATTTACATGATCCCATTATTGCCTTCTGTTTTTGAATTCTGGAAAGTGCTTTGTGGAATGTAAAGCACCGTACCCCGGGAGTGAGCCACTGATGTGACCTTCCCTGTCACGGGATGTGCTGTGGAACAATAACCAATACCTCACCCTTTCCTGTCACCGACTTGAGTTACTCTTGGTTGCTGGTTGTGGAGGTGAATTTGGGGGGCATGATTTAAGAAGCACTGGGAAGGTTCCAGAATGTGATTTTTAATTCAGGCACCACATCCCAGCACCAGGAACTCCACCATAGAAAGTCACTTATTTATGTCACGAAGACTTTTCAAATCTTCGAGTGTTTTTCCCTCGAAGGCAAAGTCTCATCCATACTATGGTCTGGGAATGGATCAGGTCAGGGTGGGGATAATGCCAAGAAGGGCTCTGGACCCTGCAAAGGGAGGAAGGGCAGAGAAAGGACAAAGATAAACTCTGTCTACAACACAAATTAACTTTTACTCTCAGCCAGAATACCCAGAGAGGGTTCACAGAGGAAAAGATCAGGAGTGTGTTTGCCTGAGTGCTTGTGGGCGGTCATGGATAAGAAGCACAGGAAAATGAAAATGCACCCAGAACAAGGTGCCCCTTAGACTAGAAGAGCATGCTCGGGGAACGAGGAGGAGGCTGCCTGGGAGATGTTTCTTTGGGGGCAACACACTTGACACTAGAGGGGCAGAACGCTTGGGGTCACTGCAGATAGAAGTTGGATTTAACCCCAAGGGACTGTTTTAAAGCCTGAAACAAGCTATTAAGGCAAGCAGTTCTTTACTGAAAACATAAACTCTCCAGCTTAGACTCCTGAAATGGATTTTACTCTAAAAATTAAACCCATTTGTAAGGGAAGGGAGCTGAAGGAAATGCGCATGGCCCTGGGCTCCATCCACATGTTGTGTCCACATCTCTCTGGACAACTGGGACCTCCCAGCGTCTCCTCGTTGCAGCTTCCTCGCGAGCACCCTCTGAGGCTTCTGGCTGCAAAACTCGCCACCCACGGGAGGAGAAGATTGCTGCCGCGAGTCCGTGTGTTCTTTATTCCACCATGCTTCTTTATGCACTAAATGTTCACTGAACCCTCATACATGTGCGTCGTTGCCCTGGGGCTCACTTTCATTGTCTCCTCGAGTCATCTCAGTCTCCACCCTGAGAGGAGGATCGGGCTGGAGCTGCAGCTGCCTGACTCTGCGCATGATCCTGAGCTCCCCCAAGCCCCAGCGGGTGACCCCACAACCTCATGTGTGTAAGGTCTGCAAGGCTATGAGGGTTGTGGGGCTACTGCGTGTGAGCCGCCCACTGCTGCAGTTCCTTTGTGCTCCTTGCCCATTGGGGTTTTTGTTTGGGGTTTGTCTTCAACTCATGCTGTGCCTTCCTCTCTCTCCTGCCATCTGTCAGGAACATTTGCCTGCTCTCTATTTCCCACTGCCCTGCCCTCGGTCCACATCTCAGAGCCATAGGCAGCTTCTTTTGGACACTGGGAGCACAGGTGGGTCCCGGGTTGCTGTCCCAGTTTGCCCAGAACTTTCCCAGGTTTTCCCAGGTCTTAGCACTGCAAATTCCAAGTGCCCAGGACACCTGTTGGTCCAACACAAACCCAGACGGCTGGTCACCCCGAGCACCTATAGCTGTTCACTCCATTGATCCCCTGCTGACCACGACTGGGCTGAGTCTGCCTCCATTCTTAGGCCAGAGCCAGAAAACAAAAAACAAGCCGAAGAAGATGAAACTGGCTTCTCCTTGAAAACTTGACTAAACCAGGGGTCAATTTAAAAGTCTGGGAGGGTCAGTGGGACAAGTGGTAACTCAAAGCAGGGAAACATGCTGGCCTTCCAGAACAGGAACTTGTGATTGGATACACTGTTAGCAGTTCCTTGAACTGTCTTTTGCACCTGAGTTGCGGCTACCTCAGCGTGGACCCAGGGCAGTGGAGGATGGCGCAGGCCCCGGGGATGAGGTTCCTGTGGAATTAACCTGTGCCTCATTCCCTACAGGCTATGGGGGCTGCTGCAGCCAGCTTGACCAAGAAGGTATGTAAGCTCTGTGGGAGACATCACCCCCAAAGGGAGATCTACGAGTGCAGGACAGGGAGGTGCGTGGAGCCTGGCCACCCTGCAGCCACTCTAGTACACTCCTGGGAAGAACTGCTCTCCAAGAATGATCCAGAATCTTCTCTGAGGACAAGTGTTTAATTGGAGGTTTCCCAGGACTTGACCAGGGGCAGAAACGCCTCACGGGGCAGTGCCTCTGGCTGTTACTATTTCATCTCCAGTCTTGCAAATGCATCAGCTGGGACATCTGCCCCTAGAGGGTGGCTATCTCTGGTTCCTGGGCCCAAACTTGGGGAGAGGTGTCAGAAGTGGGCACCAAGCCCCTCTGCTGGTGTTTCTCAAACTTCAGTGTGCATTGGAATCACTTGGGAGGTTTGTTAAAACATGGCTGCCTGGGCTTCTCCCCCAGTATCCAGTAAGCCTGGAGTGGGGACTGAGAATCTGCATTTCTTACAAGTTCCCAGGTGTGGTTGGTGCTTTTTGGTTTGGGGTTCACATTTTGCAAACTGCTGCCATATGCATTTCAGAAAGACCTCGGTGCAGGGATCGTATAATGTCTGTGCATTTGTGTTGCAGAATCATGCTGTCAACCTGGGACGACCATTTTTCCTTTTCAGGGTATAACGCGTTTCCTCTTCTCTATTTTCTAAGGCTGATTCATTCCTGCCATCTAGCTTAGGGAGTCACTGATGAATAGGCAGCCAGAGCCCCCTGGAAAAAGGCTGAATACTTCTGGGGATTCCCCCAACCACTTAGGGCATGACTCTGTCAAAATCCCCTTGTGCAAACCTGAGTCTTGGAAAGGGAAGGGTCCCAGACCAAAGGCTGGGGAGCACCATGAGTCTGGGAGGTCGGGGGTGGGGGAGGGGCTCTGCCAATGACCAGGGCATACACCAGCGCCTGAGCCTGTGCTCCTGGGCATGAAGTCCAGGTCCACAGCCCCGAAGACACTGGCATGAGGCGTCCAGGCTGCAGCCTCTCCCCCTCCCCAGGAGACATGAGTGGTTCTTGAGAAGGTCAGGAGCCAGAGGAGTTACATTTTAGTCTTTGATCTGCTTTTCACTAGCTATGCTTCACATGCACACACACACACACACACACATACACACACACACATACCCATGCTGGATACTCAGTTTGCATCAGAAAAATTAGACTAGATCTTTGCTCCCCAAACTGCATTCTGCTGGTCGCTGATGCTGACAGATTCTCTGCAAAAATCAAACAGGATGGGAAAACACACACACACACAATATTCTCCAAGATTTACAATTCACTGTAGCATGCTAAAGCTCTGAGATGTCCTGCAGGGAACAACCAGTTTAATTGGGCTTAATCATGTTTCCCCAACTTAATTGATCATGGATACCCTTCCCACCCCGCTCCCCTGCCCACATCTTCTGTTTTCATCTGCATGACCTGTTGGTGGATTCTTCTTTGGGAAGTACTTTGGGAAAGAGGCTCTCCGATTTCTTCAGGCTCAGAAGTCCTGTGATGGATGGTTTGAGGATCCTCCTGCAAGATTAAAAAGGTTACGAGTTGGAGGTGGCAGAGTAGGGGAGGCATCAGGGCCCTAGAAGTAGCCAGGGACCCTGGGACACGGCCTCAGAGGACCTACGGACAAGAGAGGGGCTCGGGTTTCCCAGGCGAGTCCCCACAGGAGGCTGCTGACATCCAAGGTAGCAGGCCAAGGCTTTAGGCCCAGGAGAGGAGGATCTGGAAAAAAAGACAGTCTCCAGGCAGTTCTCACTCATCATCTGTAAGGAGCTCCTTTTCCTTTTCCAGCCAAGGAACGGAAGGGACATTGAAGACTGTTCAGTAGAATGTTCCAAAGGTGAATGTCATTGTAGCTTTTCTCTTCCAAGCAAATCTTAATGCATCTGACCGGGCCTCTTTTCCTCTGAGTCGAGTGAGTCGCAGCCAGAGGGACGACTGCTCAAAGAAAGGGGAACCATGTGGAACTGCTGAGGATCCTCCCTTCCTGCTCTCAGCACCCCAGGGCCCCTCCCCAGACTGGCAGAGGCAGGATCCTGGGCCAATGTAATGGCCTTCAGCTCCATGCCCAGCGCTTTGGAGGAGCGCCATTTCCAGCACCCGCTGTGATGGAGATGAAAGCTCCATCCAGCCTGGCCGAGTTCTCCACGACATCTCACCTGGCCCCTCGGATGAGGAACAAACCAACCTGACATGCTCAGGGGACACCAAGGAGTCCCTGACTGGGAACAAGGCTGTTTCCTTGAGGCCTAGGTGCTTGCAGACCCATGGGGTCCCTCTGGAGAGACGCCTTGGCCTTCAGGCCTGTGGAAGCAAAAGACCGTGCACGGGGCAGCTCTGGGCCTCCTCTGCGTCTGTGTGACGTGGGCCCAGAGATGGGGGCTGCCGTCCTGAGGGTGTATTGTGGCCCTCACCCCAGGAGAAAACAAGGGGAAGAGGTTCTCTGAGGCCACACGTTTGCACAAACCCAATGGCTTAATTAGACACAGCAGAAACATACTTTATAAGTACTGATTGTGGGGAAAGAGTTCTGGGCATTTATGACAAGTCAAATTGAGGTATAATTTTTAAAATGTTACAAAATGGCACACCCATGAGCCTCATTTCAATTCTGAGAATGAATTGACCTCAGCTCTACATTTTTCTTTTCTTTTGCAGAATTCAGCGGCAAAAGAAAGCTGGATCTGATAAAGCAATCCAATGATTATTTTCAACAAATGTCAAATTTCTCTCTGTAAACAATACTTAAAGCTATTTCTCTCGCTATGGGTTAAGTAGAATATTCAGTTTTATAGAAAATAAAGTAGATCGACACATTTTAATTTCTTATTGGAAAGTCTTGGGGGGGGTTGTGTGTATTTTTAAAATAATAGGTTATTTTTTAAAAAAACTTAACCATTTTTGTTACTGCTTTAGCATCTCCCAACTATCCTATTAGCATGCAAGGCTGAAAGCCCGGGCTTGGGATAGACTGACTAGTTCAAATCCTGACTCCTTCACATTTTAGCTGGGTGACTTGGGCAGGTCCTTTCACATTCGTGTGCCTCAGTTTCTTCCACGGTAAAATGGGGTTGGCAACAGTCGAACCTTCCTCACATCATTTTCATTAGAATTAACGTGACAGTCCATCTAAGGCACAAGGAACCTAAATGGTGTGAAATATTCCTTCTTTCAGCTTCTCAAGCTTCTTGTCAAATTTAGAAGTCCTCCCTTTTAAATGTTAGTATGGCTTTGACTTCCAGAATCAGATTTTTTTTATTTTAATGTTCCTAAGCCTTTGTAATAAGTTGCAAGTCTATTTTCTCAAGTGAAATATTTCAAGTCCCTTGGGTAGCTCTTGCTGCAAGGAGATGAGATGCGAACACCTAATTCGGCATGACATTTTGCTGAGTAAAAGTTGCTGACTTGACCCAGGGATCCAGCCATGGGCCTGAAGCAGGTGGCATGGTCTGACCTTCAAGAACTTCCCAAGTTCTAGGAGCAAACGTAGACCTGACTCAGCCTGATGTCTCCCTGGAAGGGGAGCAGAGCACAGCTTTAGTGGTGGAAAGCTGCTGACATGAGTGTGCAGATGTGATCTCGGGATTTGGGGTAGAGCAAGGACAGCGATTCTGTTTCCACCCCAAACTGAGCCCCAGAATCCTCTCAGCTGAGCCAGTGATAATGATTCTGATGGTGATTAGTACACTTGGCACCACACCCACTACAGGTCTGCCTTCGTGGAGGATGGTTAGAGGGGGTGAGGGGTAGGAAAAGAGAATCGCTGCTTCTAAGGACACTATTTGAGCTAAAAAACCTTCCTTTGTCCCCCTATCTCTGATGATCAGAAGGTGGAGGCAGACTTTGCCAGCCCAGACATCACCCCACTCCTTGTACCCACAGCAATGCACGGCTCGTGCTGATTAAGTCCAAAGATGGAAGGTGACTATGATTTACAGCTTCCATGCAGTCAGAACTGGTCCCCCCTCCATAGAGTGCTGGGCTATTTTATCCTGATTTCCTATGCAAATGAGTCTTGAGATCATTCTACCCAGACGTCCCTTCTAGAAGTTTGAGTCTAAGGCCCAATTTGGTCACCAGATGGAGAATGCCCTCCTCGTGGGCACGGCGGTCACTTCAGGAGGGAGCTCAGACCTCAGCCCATGGCACAGGATACCGAGACCTCATGGATGAGGGGCCCATGTCTGGCCAGGGGGGAGCTATCAAGGGACTGAGAACTGTGGAGTGTGAGGAAGCTCATCAGCCACCCAGCCCTGCCTTCTCCAGGGGCCGCAGAGGAGAGGATAGCTGCCCAGAGAGGCCAGGAGACTTGCCCAAAGCCACACAGCTACTGGCGGCACGTCCAAGACAGGAGCCTGGGTGTTTTGATAGGAAGCTGGATTGCTTTCTTCACTCTGACATTACTACCCTCAAGGTCCTCCTTGGCCACTCCTTGTTGGAGTTTAGAACCCGTCTGTCAGCCCCTGGTGCCAAGTGCCCCTGCGAGCTCCCACACTAGGGGCCACTCTTCCTTCCCCTTTTTCATTTAGGGCTGTCTGGTCTCCCACTTGGACAAACATCTATTCCTTTAGCACCTGAGTGCTGGTGAGGTGCCTGGTTGCAGTGATGGAGCTGCCTGAGAGGTAGTGGATGCTCTCAACCAAATCAATCCTGAATAAAATACTGATGGCTTATAGGTGAGCCAGTGCTCGCTCTCCCCGTTGTCCTTAGCATCATGGACTCTTAGAATGAGAAGAGTCTTTGGGGGCTTTGCAAGTCCAAACCCACAGCCAGGGCACCTGGGGTTCAACAACCCTCCTGGGGGTTTCTCCAGACTCAACGACCACATCTCCGGAGTTGGACGCCTCTGTGCCATGGGGCAGCCACTCTGCTCTCAGACGCTTAAGGGCAATGGGGCTGTTCCAGGGAACCAACCTGGCCCCTAATGATCCTTCTTATCTTTCCTAAGTGTTCACAGATGTGTTTAACAATCCATTCTAGAACTTACCTTTTCACAGGGTACTCCTGGCCCTTGGGTAAAACAAGGCAACATTACTTGAATTTGAGGAATGCGGTATCCTGCAGGTGACTTGGGAGCGATGTTTTGCAGTTTGGGCTGAGGTCACTCCTTGTCCCTAACTGTAGGCCCTCTCTCGCCCCCAGTGCTGAGACTGGCCTTGATTCAGCTAGCTTGGGGGCAGTTTCCACGTCTTTCAAATCTCCCCACAGACTGAGAAGCAGTTTTGAAAATACTTCAAGTAGAATGAATGGAATTATGGCCACACAGTTGCAGTTCACAGACTCCTTCCGGGAGGACGTGTGGCCCCATGAGTAAGAACAGGGCATTTGCTCTGTCCAGCTCTGCAGCTCACACGGGACGTAGCTTTAGGCAAGTTGCTTCCAGAGGCTCTGGAATCAGAATGACTGGGTCATTTGGATCCTGACTGTGACCTTAATCATGTTATTTAACCTTCTTCCCCCACCCCCCAACTCAGTTTCCTCATTGAAATGTGGCTGATAATAATACCCAATCCATGGGCTTATTGTGTGGGTTAATAATAGCAAACACTCATTTAATGCTTACTCCATGTCACTTAAATGAGATAATGCAGGTGAAGGGCACAGAACAGTGACTGGCAAATAATACTTCACAAAAGTAAGCCATAAGGAACAGTGGATGTCTACAGCAACACTGTCTAATATAATTTTCATTGTTGTTAGAAATGTTCTACATCTGCATTCTGCAATATGGTAGCCACTAGATACATGTGGCTGTTGATATCTTGGAATGTGGCTCATATGACAGAAGAAAGGGATTTTCTACTTTATTTAATTGTAATTCATTTAAGTTTAAAGGGGTGCATGTACCTAGCGGCTCCTGTGTTGGACCGTGCAGGTTTACAGCAACCACTGTGCACCTGACACCATGTTATGAACTTCAGATGCTTTATCTCACTTCATTCTCACTTCAAACCCGTAAGGCATTTGTCTTGCTCTAAGACTTGGGATGAAATCCACAATGTCGTGTCACACAGGTTACGGAAAATCTACAATCTAAGGGCTGCAAGGGAAGGATGGTTCCCGATTCTTCTCTCATCTCCCAGTGAGTGTTCCCAGGCAGGTGCCAGTATTCACACAGTGCTGTGTGGGCCTCCCCACCCTCATAAGGGACCAGCGCGAGAGCTACTGACTTTGCCAGTGGAGAGACAGATAACTTGTGTGCTGGGCAGCCTGGAAAAAGGGACCAGTTATTTACAGAAATTGTCTGGGAAAGCAAGTAGCCGAGCATCTGCAAAACTTAGTGCCTACAGGTAGCTGAGTTTGACTGCAGCCCTTCCCACTGGAAGAGGATACAGCTAGTTCCAGGCAGCCCAGGATTAATTCCTGGGGTCCCTTGTAGACAATTTAGCTCATTTCTCAAGTAGTATTGCTATCTGTGTTTTACACGTAAGTAAACAGGCTGAGAGGTTGTAGAGATTTTCAGGGATATGGAGTTAAGAAAAGCCAGAATTCAAACCCAGGTGTGTCTGCTTCTGGTCCGTGGTGAATGTGCCGAGGTGTGGCCTTCTTTGTATTGATTCTGCTTGAAGTACACAGGGTGTCTTATATCTATTGTTTGATATCTTTTGTCATTTTTTGAAAATTCTCAGCCATTATCTCTCCAAATATTGATATTGACATGTTCTCTCTCTCTTTTTACTCCAGTTACATTTATATTAGTTCTTTTCTCTGCAATCTATACAACTCCCATTCTCTTTGTTGCTCTGGTATTCATTACGGATATTTTCTTTTGACCTATCTTCCAGTTCACCAAATTTCCCCTCAGATGTGTCTCTTCTGTGTCTCTTTATTAAAGCCATGTGTTAAGTTCTTAATTTTGGTTGTGATATTTTTCATTTCCAGAGTTTCCATTTGTTCATTTTATAGTTTCTATCTATCTGATAAAATTCTCAATTTGTCTTTTTTCTCCTTTAACATAGTAGGAATAGACATCTTTAGAGTTTGTTTCCTTTAACTCTGTTATCAAGATCCTCTGTAAGTCTGATTCTGTCATCTGATATTTCTCCTGGTTTTCATTTATTATTCACCCACACTCGGAGTATATTCATTTAGATTTCTGACTGAAATAATTACTAGTTTATTGTGAATTTCCCCACTGCACACTCCAGACTCGGCTTCTGCCCCCTGCTCCCACAAGGGAAACAACAATTGCTGAGCAGCTTTTGTATCTTGGCTGTCTTTCCTGAAATCTTAAGGCACCCCTAGGAGAAAACGAGCAGTCCCAACAGCTTGGTTGACTTTAGTGGGTTTACATCTTAGTCAGATCTTAGTCACATCTTCATGGACATGTTATTCTTTCTGATACTACAACTACACAGTTTTACTTTGGGTCCAGATTTCCAAGTTGTCCTCTGTGGGAGGTTGGTCTGATATTATTGATACTTCATAGTCTGATATTACTGGTGGAAGTTTCTCCCCTGATACTATGATTGGTTCAGCAATGGCCGGGTGCTTACTCCCGTACGGGAGTGGTTGTTGTGAGTGGAAGTATAATTCCATGATCATTAGCCTCATAAGAACAATGTGGCCTGGATGAAGAGTTGCAAAAGTGGAACAGGAGTTAGCAGAAGCAGCATCACCATATACTGGACACACAAAAGCAACAACTACCACATCTGTCCCAATGTCCATTAAACAAAAGGGCCCACATCCATGTTTAGCAATGGTCATAGTGTCAGTGAAAAATGTAAAGAAGATATATATTTCCGCTAACATGGTAGAGTTGATATACTGAAAAACTTCTCAATTCAAAAAACAAAAGTCTAGAAATTTTATGTACTAGATATCAAACATCATTTTAAATGCTTAGCTGAGATGACGAGAATGTAACATAAATCAACAGGCCCCAAACCAAAGAGGGAACAGAGAGCAGGAGCGGTAAGCCTGAGCTGGGTCCAGGCACCTCCGTGAGGACACGCCGTACCAGAGCCTTGAGAAACTGTGGTCAAGGATCTTTAGTGGTGTCCTTCACGGAAATAATCTTGTAGAGAAAACAGAACTGCCAGTAATAGGAGACAAAAACATAACAGAGATTTCCATTTAGCCCTGCGGGGGGCGACGAGTGGGGAGTAGGGGGCACTGAGTCACTTCTAAAATTGGGTAGGCACAGACTTTCCTGCAGATAGAGTAGGGTCTGAACCTGTGCTCTTTGTATGGTGGAGGAAACCCCCAGCCAAGAAATTAAATTAGAGTGGATCCTAGTTGTGGCACAACCAGGTTCCTAGAAGAAACAAATGTACATCTGCAACAAGAGGCACACATCCTCAACCCAGGCCTCTCAGGATTTTCACAAATTAAGGCTACCTATGCATACTTTTACAACCTCAAAACAGACACACACACATGCATGCACACACACACAGTGTAACAAACTGCCACAAATAAGAAGTCAGGAAAAAGCATTGGATTAGCCTCCCTCCCCACCAGGACTTCAGATATTTAAACTATAAATTTAAATGGGTTTAATATATCTAAAGAATTAAAACAGGAACTTAGAAATATGAGAAGGGGGCAAAAGATTATATTTGAAAAATAAAAATCACATAAACAATAATATAATCTTCAAAAATTAAAGCAATAGGTGGCTTAAAGAGCAGTTTAGACACAGCTGCTTCACACTTGGGAACTGGATGCAAATGTGGAAGAAACCCAAAATACAGCACGGAGGGATAAGCAGTTGAATAATATGAAAGAGGGTTAAGAAGCTTGGAGGATGGAGTAGAAAATGTTTCATTGAAAGCCCAGAAAGGGGAATAGAGTGATGAAGGGAGAGAAAGTATTTAAAGAGATAATGGCTCAAAGTTTTCTAGATTTGATGAAGACATTCAGCCTCATATTTAGAAATTCAAACAAATCCCAGGATTATACATAAAAGAATTCCACACTTAAGCACATAATACTGAAACTGCAAAACACCAAAGACAAAGAGGAGATCTCAAGAATATCCACACAGGAAAGTCAGATACCTACAAAGACACAGTTTTTAATAACAGCAACGGAAAGCCATGGATCAATATCTTCAAAACATTGAGATAAAATGATAGTTATCCTATCTCACTCAGTATTGAAGGTTGTCTAAGTTCTGGTTCCCATGAAGTGGACCCTGAAACAGGAGCACTGCAAACTCTATTATGTAAGTGCTCCCAGGAGCCACTGGCAAGGGGGTGGGGAACCAGGTCAGAGACAGAGAAGAAGCAGAACAGTGGCGTGAGGTCACTCAATGCTTGAGAGGGTGGCTTCAGCTTGATCCAGCAAGACTATCAGGGATATCTACCACACCTCAGTTTCCCTAGCGGAGGAGACGAAGCTGGGGCTTTCACCTTCCCATCCTGGGGAGTCACTGGTCAAGGGCTGGGGGTGAACTGAAAGATACCATACTAAATGACAACACAAACACCATTTATCAAAACTCGTAGGGTGCAGATAATGGAACTTGGAAAAAAATATAGCATTAATACTTAAAATAGAGAATGAGAGAAGCTGAAAATTAATAAACTAATTCAAATTAAGATGTTAGAAAAGAACAGCATAAACCAAAGAAAGTGGAGGAAAGGAAATTAAAAAAACCAAAGCAAAAAATGAAATAGAAAATAAAGATACAAGAGAGAGCAAACTAAATAAAGATTTGGTTCTTTGAAAAGATTAATAATATAAACGTTCAGCAAAATTGAGAAGCAAAGAAACATGAAGGCATAAATATATAGTTTCTGGAATGAAAGAGGGATATAAAAGCAATATGCCATTGCATTTGAATACTTAAAAAAAGTTGAAAATTTCTTAGAAAAATACAATTTATCAAAACTAACTTTGGGAGAGTTAGAAAATCTAAATAGACCTGTAGCCACTAACAAATTGAACTAATAATTAAAAGTCTACTCAAGTATACAAACACACAAACATAACATAAACCTAGTTAGCTTAGATAATTATACAGGTGAATAAGATTTTAGGACAAGAAAAGAACAGTTTTTAACTTATTATATGAAAATAATTTATATATATATAACTTTTATATTTATTAACTTTTTATGTATATAAACTTTAACAACAATATATATAACTTTCATAACTGTATGTATTTTTAATAACAAAAATGGACAAGGGCAGTGTTCAAAAAGTCAGTCAAAGGCAATTTTACTAATGAAAATGGGCAAAATAATTCAAATGAAAGATTAGCAAATGGGTCTAGAATTTACCTAAAAAACAGTTGTGATCAAGGAGTGTTTAACCCAGAAATGCATAGTTGGTTTAACATCAGAAAATCCAGCAATACAATTCCCTACATAAATAGATAAAAAGGAGAAAAAGCATTTGATCATACCAAACTAAGAATGAAAAAGAAGTTTCCTTTATGATAAAGAGTATATATAAAAAATCTTCAGGCAATTCAACTTAATGGTGATATAACAATTGTCCTATAAAATGAAAAGTGAGCAAATGCGGCTTGCCATCATCACTTCACTTCCACATCGTACTGGAACTCCTAACAAGCACAGTGAGACGAAACAAAATATATAAGGCTTGGAAAAGAAGAAATAGAACAGTTATTACCGACAAAAAATATGATTGTTTGCACAAGAGACTTTACAATCAGAATAAATGTGCACGTTCATCAAATTGAATATAAGATCAATACACAAAAAAATCAATTGCATTGCTTTGCTTTCACTACCATCAAATAATTATAAAATATTAATATTTTCATTTAATATATATATATGGCTAGGAATAAATTTAACAAGAAATATCCAAGCCTTTTATGCACAAAATTATGTAACTTTACTGAAAGAAAGAGGAGAGGAGAAGGAGGAGGGATATTCCAAACCAGATAGCAAGGCTTATTAATAGAGCTTTATTAAGCAATAAGGTGTTGTATTTGCACAGAAATAGACAAATAGGCCAATGGAGTAAAGAAGAGAGCTTAGAAACAGACCTTTACATTTAGGTCCCTTGATATATAAAAGAAGTGACACTGTGGACAAATGAGGAAAAGATGTATCATTGATTGATTGGTTATCTATATAAAAAAAAATGAAATTATATCACTATCTCATACAACACACACATATCAAGTACAGGTGAATTAAAAACCTAAAAGTGAAAAGCAATCTTTAAACACATATAAGAAAATATAAGACAATATATTTATCATCTTGGAGTAGGGAAGAATTTTCTTAAGTAAGATCTAGAAAAGAAAAAGCATAAAAGAAAAGAATGATCAACATGACTTTAGAATTTTAAATTCCTGTTGAAGATACCACAAACAAACTTAAAAGACAAGCCCCAAACTAGAAGGTGATAGTGGCTGGCAAATAATTGAAAAATAGGCAATAACCAAAATACATAAAAAACTTATGAATCAGTAATAATAAACATTGTAAGCTTCCTACACATTCGGCAGTGTTCTAAGCCTTTTGCACATGATGACTCATGTGATCCTCAACACTGTAAGAGGTGAGCACTGTTTTATCATCCCATTTAGCAGATGAGAAACTGAGGGACAGAGGGTGGGGATCCAAACCCAGCTGCTTCTCACAATAAGAAAAAGACAAAACGAAACTCTAATAGAAAAATTGGCAAATAAGAGATGAAAACGCAGTTAGCAGAAGAAAAAGGACATATATCCAGTGAACGTGTGAAAAGATCCTCAGGGAAATGCAAACAAAAACTAAAATGAGATACCATTTCATAAGCAACAGATTAATAAAAATTAAAAAGTCTGACATTGTCAAGTGCTGGTGAGGATGTAGAGAACAGGAAAATGTGGTGTGATAGCATAAATCATATTCTTCACTTTGGAGAACTGTTTGGCATTATCTAGGAAAACTGAAAGTGCGTTGTGCTACAACCCAGCACTCCACTTCTGGAATACACACCAGAGAAACTCTTGCAAAGTCCACGCGATACAGGTACAAGAGTGTTCGAATGATTTTTAGGGCACAATAAATGGAGACAAAGTAAATGTCCATTAGCAAGGGAACAGGTAAATAAATATTTTGGTCTTCAAAGAATGTAAATTTACGTAAGAGTGAAAATGAATGAACTATATGCATCAAGTTAGAAGAGTCTTAAAATCATGATGCTGAGTGAAGTAAGCAAGACGTTTTTTATAGCAAGATAGCATTTATATAATGTTGAATACCATGGTGAGAATAAATTCCAAATTTAAGAGAGCTGCCATTCCTAAGGAGAGGAAGACTGATGCATGCCGGGAAGGCTGTGGAGGGGCTTCAAATGTATTGTGGGTTTTTTTCTCCCCTAAGGCAGTGGCAGGTACACTGGGTATTAATTGTGCACAAAGTAACAATTTATAAATGAAGGGCCATGAAGCACAGAGAAGGAAGAGGCTGCGTCCAGGAGAACCAAGGAGAGAGGCGATCCCTGCATCGGTCCTTGAAGGATCTATAGGATTTCTACAGATGGCGCCGGACAGGAGGGGATCTCCTACGAGAGAATAACGCAAAGGTGTGAAGTGGGAAAATGTGAGGGATGTTCAAGGAACTGCAGTAGCCTGGTCTGAAAGGGGGCAGAGGACATGACAAGGTGGGCACTTCCCACCTCCTTCCCCCATCCCACCCCTCACACACACACTCACACACACACTCACACACTCACACTCTCACACTCACACTCACACACACACACACACACTCTCTCACACACTCACACACACTCACACACACACACTCACACACACACACTCACAGACACTCACACACACACACACTCTCACACACTCACACACACACTCACACACACACTCACACACTCACAGACACTCACACACACACACACACACACACACACTCACACACACACTCTCTCACTCACACACACACTCACACACACACTCACACACTCACAGACACACACACACACTCACACACACACTCACACACACACTCACAGACACACATAACCAGGTAACAAAATATCTTCTCCCTGCTAGCCTGGTTCACACTTGTTGAAACTTGGGTGGAGGTGGATTTCAAGGTCACTTGGGGATGAGGGTACAGCATTGGGTTGTACAAGAAATTACCAAACAGTTCCTGTCATATTGGCCCTGGACTATTGGTTAGAAGTGACGTAGCTGGTGCACAGAACACAACCAGTAAGACTCCACGACCAGGCAGGTCATCCCAGGGCAGGTATGATCTGGGGCAGAAGACACATCTGGATGGGCTGTGAAACGGGTGGTGTTGAGCAGGGACCCTCCCCCATCTTTGCCTGGAGTTTCAGATTATTTTCCAATCCAACATATTTAGAGACTCTGGCTTCTGTTGCCTTTATAAAGTTATTTATCTTGTGAAACCCAGTACCTAAAAGAAAACAAATGTGCCCATCCCCACCCAACCCCTTCGGAGAGCTGGAAAACTTCCACTTCTGGATAAGTTTATATTTGCTTGATTCTGATCCCTTTGCTGACTCTTGATATTTCTGCTTAATATTAAAACCATCAACTTGCCTCAAGAGATTAAGTCACAATCAATAAAAACCCTGAAGGAGAAGGCGGTAGGACTTATTTTATTTATGCTCTTCATCTTTGTCTTCCAGACACTGGTGAAATGGTACTCGGGGAATTGTTCTAATAAAACCACGTATTGAGAGTCGGGCCTTGGGAAAGGGGAGAGTGTGGCCTGGTTCTTTCTTCTCATCAATGCCTAACTCCTCTGGCACTGGGGGCTGGGAGTGATCAAGAAGGAGGAGGGTAAATTTCACGTTACCTAACTTCCAGCAGCTTGTGTCCTCGACTATTTCCCTGCCAGTTCTCGGCTTCTCCTTGAAAGGCACCCACACCAGCGTCTCTGAGGTCTATGGTGACCGTCTTTTCTGCACAGCTCCCCAAGATCTGGCTCTACTTCTTCCTCCACTGGTCTTTTCACCCCGACAGAAACTTCAGTGCTTCCTAAGTACTTGGGACCCCTTGGCAGACAAGCCGCCCCGTTAGACGGCATCAGGCACAGGGACTTCCAGACTCCTGGGAGACTCATGTATCCTGGGCAACCAAACGGTGACCCTGCAGGCTGCTCCATTCCCACTTCCGTTGCTCAGGGTGGCAGAGGGGCAAATCTGCTTGCCTACCGTATCAGCAGATAGCCAACCAGTTGGTTAGATGCAGAGCCAGTTAACCCACCTCTTAGAAAGTCCAAGGAAGGCCGGACTGATCACCACTTTAGAACATGAAGAGTTTATTTTACCTCTGGCCTTTGTCTGGGCCTTAAGCACCAATTCCAAGACTGCAGGAGAAGCCCACCCACTCTTCTTCCCCTCACGCCAGCAGAGCATCAGCCATGGGCACTGATGTGAGGAATGTGGTCCTTGGAGTTGAGGAAAGTTGGTTAAAGAGAGAGCTGTGCCGAGGGGGAGTTGAAAATAGAAAGATCAGTACTGTACATTGGGACAGTAATAATTTCTGAATCTCCACTTTTCCTCCTTTCATCCTACCATGACTCATCTTGATATTTTAAATTATAAGAAAGCCTTTGAGCTCATTTCCCAAGGGCTCAGTATGGAATATTAAACAATCACAAGGCTTGTAGAATCATTTGACATGACAAAGGAGCCTGTGTTATAGGTGGATTCTATCTTCTCAAAAAACCCGGAAAAGTCCTGCTGCCCCTTGTCTCATGGAAACTGGAGCCAATAACCCAATTCACAAGGAACACAGAGATAAAATCAAGCGATAAGAAAAGCCCTGGATGAGGTTTCAGAAGACCCTGACTATATAGCCTTCTCCAACCCCCCTTCTTTTGTCCTTAACTGTGAGTCTTTCAGCAGTCACCCAATAAAATGCTATTTTACATAGATGTTGTGATGAGAAATTATCACATTTGTTATATGTTTGGAGAATCTTTAAGAACAAAGTGCCATGCAAAATTGAAGAACAGTCACTCATCCTCGGTTAGATGGTGGCCAATAGCTGAGATGTTGACCCAAGCTGGATGCTGTCAGCTCCCTAGGGGCTGGAGGTCAAGTTCAGGGGGCCTTCAGTGGACAGGACCCTACCAGCACCCTCCTCTAAAGGGGCTGCATGGATGAATGCCAACCCTAACCCCAGTTTGAATAACCAGCATGAGTAATCACTTCTTAGGTCAAGGCGTCCGTACTTTCTTGGTCTTGCATGGAAACAGTGATCTTTCTTCTATGAAAGGAATACAAAACACACAAGAGGGACCTTCCTATTTATTATCATGCCGGGCATGCCTTATAAGTTATCCATTAGATTCAAATCTAAAAACACGTGCAATTAAACTATTCTAAAATCTAGTGATGTTCACGTATAGCAGAACATACACCCTTGAGACAGCGGTGGCAGGACACTGAGCATGGCTGGGAGTCTGGTCACTCACCTAACTCAGCTCTCCTGGGACAGGACCTTTGGTTTCTTCATTCCCACTTTTTCATGAACGAGCTCCTGAGTGATGTTGGGGAAGACACTGCCTTCTGCAAAGGTGGTGCAGGAGCAGTTTGCTGAGCTCCTTGTCATGGTGCACAGCCAGCAGGACACGCTGGGGCTTGATCTTGGCCCAGGGGCCCTTCCCCTCTGGGATTGCGGGGCTGCACTGTCCTCAGCTCCAGCACTTGGTCAAGGGGTTCTGCAGCCTGGCGGCCACGTAGCTGGATGCCTGCACCGCCACTCTCTCGGCGTAGCTGCCCCTCGGGGAGCCTGCAGATACCCCAGGATGCAGCCCCTGGGGAAATACCGTCCTCCTTGGGAGGCGCTGCTCCTGCTGGATACAAAGAAACATGACCTGTACAGGAAGGAAGTAGAAGTGGTCAGCCAAGGCCCCATCTGTAAACATTTGGGATAACTGAGGACACCAAGTTAAACAATCCCTGTCGCGACGGAGAGCACGAACCAAGGAGACAGCCTCAGAGAGAAGGTCACTGTGTGACCCTGTAGGGGCACCCCGGTGGGACGCAGCCCAGGTCCCTAACGACGCAGCCCTCTGTGCCCCGGGTCTGCCCCTCCCGCCCGTCCTCCCGGGCTGATTCAGGTCATGCCAGCAGCAGGGCTCTGGAAGTTCCAGTGGAGCCTGTGGTTTGTAGAAGCTGGGGTTCTCCTGCAAAGCTGCCCTGCTTCTTCCTCGGCCAGGCAGTACACAAGGAGCCCTGGGAAGGGGAACATTCAACCCTCCCCAGCAAACTGCCCCTTTTAAATCCTCTCCCAGCCACTGCACACCCCCATCCCAGGAAGAGCAAACTGGAGAGAGATAGTCTCCTCTTATTCTACTCGACAAAATCCATTTCTCAGTCACTGCTTCTCCTCCACCTGAATCTCAACAGGTTTCCGGGGTCTCTGGTCTCCTTAGTCCAGGGATGAGCTGCGGCTTTATTAGGAAACACAGAGCAGGAGTCTATTGTGCAAGTCCTCCCAGGAGTGTTTTAACATGCCCTGCAGCAGAGCTGCTGAGAGCCTAAAACGGAGGCTTTAACGTGGGTACCCGGGGAGCAGCCCCGTCGGGTGCAGGGGCAGGGGGCGGGAAGGGCCGGCAGGTGGGGCCGGGTGGGGTACAGGCAGAGGCGAGGGTGGGGGCCTCATAACCTCTCCTTCTTACAAGGAAGCATCATGGAGATGGTTTGGGGTCAGAGCAGTACTTGACGGAGAACTTTGATTCCAGTTCTTAGCAAAATGCATTCACTCACTACTCACAACCGTGGGGCTGAGAGCTGGGAGAGCCCAGTTAATGGAGGGGGTGTCTCAGTGTGCGCCTTGATGCTTCTTGGAAAGCTTCGGGAAAGCATCACTGAGAGTATTTTAGAGAAGACTCCTCCAGGAGCTGAGTTCCCAGTAATGGAAACCCTTCTTGTTCTTGATAGCCCCTGACACTTCACTGAGCAATTCCCATCTTACAGGGATTTTTAACAACTGAAAGTTAAGAACGGTACACACATGTTCATTATATCAAACTCGCAAAATGCAGAAATGCAGCCAAATACCACCCAAATAAAACCGTCACATGCATTAACAATTTCATGCATTGCCTCGGAACCTTTTTAAAAAACAATTTTACAACTAATTTTTGCACCAACTAAAAGCATATTTATTAACAGAATTTAAATGGCCATGAACTTGTTTCCCAAGATGAAAACATTAAGCCAGGACCCAGTCCCACTGCCATAAGCCTCCTGCTTTAGTTGACCGACATATGTCCTTGGGTGAGCCAAAAGCAAGCAATCTTCGTGCACTGAAACCCAGCAAGGCTGTTCCTGGTAAATATTTTTATTTCTAATCCCTGGCCACATGACCTCCATCAGCACTTCCTCCAAGATGCTGCTTCAGGAGGCGTCAGTTGGAATTTGGAATTCTCCCGAGAGTAGATACATCCTGGGTCCTAAGTAGACCAGGGGAGACAGTGGGAGGAGCCCACACAGGCCCTCGCTGTGGCTGGAAAACACAGAGGGGAGGCCAGATCATGCGAGGGACAGCTTTGCCTCTGCCCCGTGTAGCAGGCTCCCAGCAGGAGGAAGTGAGTTCAGCCATTCCCCAGAGATGAAAAGGTTGCTTGTCACTGCCCTTGGCTGCAGTCATTTGTTAACTGTGTAACTGGATGATGTGACCTAAACTCTGTGATGCTCAGTTTTTTCATTTGGAAAACTGGAGCTAATGACACCTTTTCTACTGGGTTGCTGTGAGGATCGAATGAGAAATAAGGTGAAAATATCTGCTGTAGAGTGGCCACCCAAATGTATGGTTCATTTTTTCCTAAGTGTCACAGGTACCCCAGGCTGACCTCAGGAAAGGGCAAGTTGTGTACATGGGGAGTTTAGCTGGGCAAAGAAGGGCCCTTCCCCAAATTACCTCACCACCATTGATCGACATATGGAATGCCTCGCTTACAAAACCATGCCACGCATTTGTCATCGTCCTCTCTTACAGTTAGAGCTGTAGGTAAGTACATGCTTTTGAAATCTGCACAAATACCAAGACCTAATTCAAAACCCTTAAACTGATAGATTATAAACTCCAGAGCCGAAGTATTCAGAATAAGGATGTGGGCAAATTTCAAAGAACAAGGAAATCAATTTTATTATGTCAAGGATATGTGCATGTTGTGCAGATTTCTAATTAAATCCTTTAAATTAAAAAAAAAAAAAAGAGGCAACATCGGATGGAGGTTAAGCCCATGGGCAGTGGGGCAGGCTGGGCGGGTCTGAGGTGCAGCTCTGCAGCAAGTTACCTGACATTGCTGTGCCTCAGCTTTGTCATCTGCGGGTGGACCGTCACAGAACTGTGAGGAGTCGGTGAGCTGACACGTATAAAGCACTCGTGGTACCTGTCACTCAATAAGCATTAGCTGTGATCAAAAGGCAGAAGCTTCTGGAGGAAGTGATGATCAGCTGGCACTTTAGAGGAAGTTCATGAGATGTACTCCTGAACGTAGGTTTGAAGGGAGTGAAAATAAGAACCTCCAACTTGGTGGTCTTCAAACTCAGCCTGCATCATAATTGCCTGGAGGGCTTGTCAAAATATAATTTCTGATTCAGTCCCTGGGGTGGGAGTTGAGGATTTGCATTTCTAACAAGTCCCCAGGTGACGCTGCAGCTGGTCTGGGGACCAGTCTTTGAAAATCCACTCCATAGACGTCCTCCTCATAGGCTTCGGTGGCTGCTGCAATGGGCTTTGCCGAGAAGGTATGTAAGCCCTGTGGAGGGCGTCACCCCCAAAGAGAGACCTACAGGGCCAGGACAGGGAGGTGCGTGGAGCTGGCCACCCTGCAACGCTCTAGTCCACTGCGGGCAAGAACTGCTCTCCAGGCATGATCCAGAGTAGAGTCTTCTCTGAGGCCGAGCGTTTAATTGGAGGTTTCCCTGGGGCAGAAAGGGGCAGTGCCTCTGGCTGTTACTGTTTCATCTCCAATCTTGCAAATGCATCGTCTGCAGGATCTGCTCCTCAGGGTTTGCTTTCTCAGCTTCAGGGACCCAGATGCCAGTTGTACAAACTTGAGGCGAGGTCCTGAAAGTGGGTACAGCCCCATAGACCAGTGAGTCTCCAACCTGAGTGGCCTTGTTAAAATACAGATCGCTGGGTCCCTCCCTAGAAATTCTGGTAAAGGATGGGGCTCAGGAATTTGCACTTCCAACAAGCCTTCAGGTGAAGCTGATACTGCTGGTCCAGGGGCCTCACTTGGAGAACCACCGATGTAGTGCAGGAGAAAGATGGAGGATGGGGGTGGAGACGAGCTATTTTCTTCACAGTCCTGCTGAGGGTCATCCCCACGCAGCGATTGTTCCTTAGCTATGCACGGCCTTCTAAGGTTAGCACAGCGACTAAATGATCGTTTAAGCTTTACCTTTACTACGAAGAAGCTAACGTCCAGAAAGGGGTAGCAGTCTTCTGACTTCCAGCCCAGCCTCAGTTCCATCACACCACATTCAGTTAGGCACAAGCAATTGTTAAGCCAGTTGTTAGTGACTGCAATAGCCCAGCAAAGCAATAACACCTTTTGTGGACTTTTATTTTGTATAATGTTAATATACTTTATGTGTTTGTGTGTTTTACACTTGTCCTCAGTTGCTGATCCACCTGAGAGAAGGCCAAGATCCCAGAAGGAGATTCCTCTGTCATCTGGCCTGCGTCTTTCCAAGCAGCATGATTAGGGAAGACAGTCTTGTTATAATTGGGGATGATGAGTCAGGCTCTGAAATCGTGGCTCTCAAGCCTGACTGCACCTTAACATCACTGGAGAAGTTTTTAAGAATAACATTGCCAGGCTCATCCCAATGACATCAGCCAGTTACATCAGAATCTCTCGGGGTGGGTCCCAGGCATTGTATATTTATTGAAGCTCTCTGAGCTAATGTGCAGCCAATGTTGAGAATGTACTGACTCTCCTACTCCAAGTGTGAGCCAGGGGCCAGCAGTGCTGCCTGCGAGCTGGTTACAAATGCAGAGCCTTAGGCTCCACCCCAGACCCCCTGATCAGAAGCTGTAGTTTACCAAGATGCCCAGGTGATTTGCATGCAGGCTAAAGCTTGAGAGGTAATAAAAGAATGGATTTGGCCCTAGAAGAAAAAAAGGGGCGAGAAAGAAAGACGCTTTGCCTCTGATGAAAACAGGCGGCCAGACTCAGAAGCACCCAAGGAACTGAGCCTGAAAACCTTGTCTTTATTCCTCCCTGCTAGTCTCCCTAATCCTCTACCATATCCCCACTTTCTAAAACAGTTCCATCAGGAAGTCCACGGTGGGCCTGGAGGATATAGAGATGATTTAACTCAGTAACAAGAAACCCTGGAAGGGTTTTCATCAGGTGAGCTGTGAGGTGAGAATGCCAAAGGCCATCTTTTTATTACAAATGCATATGCAATCCAGAACTCTCCGCATAGGTCTCAGAATTTAAATGAGTTGGATTTCAGTTTAAAAAAAAACTAAACCTGAAATAATAATATTACATCTTCAAAAACACCAGTATTTTGGTACTTAAAAATATGGTATAAATTCCTAAACTGATCTTGCAACCTATAGCTATTAATAATCCATTCCTTGGAATAGAGTTCTGAAAATTGCTCAGCATTTCATCCTTTCCAAGAGGTTTAATTCATTCTCTCTCTGTTTTTTACTGCATGAATTTGGAACAGTCTTTTCATCATCTTATCAGATGAAATATTTCTAAAACCCAAGTGTGATGCTTATGCTCTCCCTGCTAACCCCCCTCAGCAGCTCCCAATGGCATGGCGTGATGGCCCTGGTTTTTGCACCTGACCGTCCAGCCTGATGATCACCCACACCCAAAGCACCAATCAAGGCCTAACTCAGGCAGTGCCCTGAGAGTGTCTGATGGCTTTCTGCCTTGGTGCCAGGGTCACTATGTCCACCTCCCCTGCAATGTCAGGGTCTCCCCAGCCAACACCTCTCAATGTTTACTCACTTTCTGGCAGCACTTCTTTTATGAGGTCCTTCCTGTCTCATGCACCTGCTGCCCCAGCAGGACCAACTTCTCCCTCTTGACAGCCCATGTGGGAGAGCGCCAAAATGACCATGTGTAACTCCCTTTCCTTTAGGTAGTGTCACCCCCTCATTCCCTTCCCGGCTTACCCCCTGCCCCCTGGACTCCCATGTGATTTGCTTTGGCCAGTGTGACATTAGCACAGGTGTCACAGCAGAGACTTGTAAAGTGCCTAATGCTTTTCAGTCCTCTCTGACTCCCATGTGAAGAAGTCTGGATTAGGCTGCTGGACTATGAACAACACATGGCTCATTGCCGTTGGTTGAGCCTGCCACCAACCAGACGTGTAGTGGGGATGGCCCAGCCACCAGCCAACCTGCCACCATGAGCTCAGCCAACATCAGTCAAGCTGACCCAGTCCAGAACTATCCAGCTAACCCTTAGAATCACGAATTCAATAGGCATGGATGTTGTTTTAAACCGCTACATTTTTTTTTGTCTGTATTTTTTTTACTCATCTGCCTATATACTGGATAAAGGGAGTATCATCACAAGGTTTTCACAATCACATGGTCACACGATAAAAGCTATATAGTTATACAATCATCATTAAGAATCCAGTCTACTGGGTTACGGTTCAATGGATTCAGGTATTTCCTTCTAGCTATTCTAATACACTAGAAACTACAAAGGGATATCTATATAAAGCATAAGAATAACCTCAAGAATGACCTCTCCACTATTTGAAAACTCTTAGCCACTGAAACATTATTTTGTTTCATTTCTCTTCCCCCTTTTGGTCTCAATCCCATGATGCCAGGACCAAGCTCATCCCTGGGAGTCATGTCCCACATTGCCAGGAGACTTACACCCCTGAGAGTCATGTCTCACATAGTGGGGAGGGCAGTGAGTTTACCTGCAGAGTTGACTTAGAGAGAGAGGCCGCGTCTGAGCAACAAAAGATGTTCTCTGTGGGTGACTCTTAGGCATAGTTATAAGTAGGCTTAGCTTCTCCTTTGCAGGAATAAGTTTCATAAGGGCAAGCCCCAAGATCAAGGGCTTGACTTATTAAATTGGGAGTCCCCAGTGCTTGTGAAAATATCAGGAATTCCTCAGATGCGGAAGTTTAATATTTCCACATTTCCCCCCCCAGTCCCTCAAGGGGACTTTGCAAATAATTTTTAATTTTCCACCCAAAATACTCTGGGATATATCAGGGTATGACATTAACCTGTACAGAATAACAAGGTCTCATTCTCTATTCTAGGTTCCATGTAATTATGTTGTTTAAATAAACTGACCAGACCAGTTTAATTATGTGTGCTACAGAGAATATAAATTTTGTACCAAATAAACATCTCTTAAATATTAGCTAAAACTCAGGAAGAGATAGTTTATATTAGTGAGGACTTACAGTATTTGTCCTTTCATTTCTGGCTTATTTCACTCAATATAATTTCATCAAGGTTCATTCACCTAGTTGTATGCCTCACAATTTCATTCCTTCTTGCAGCCGCTCAACACTCACTGTATGTGTACACCAGAGTTTTCACCCTTCTGTTCACCAGTTGACGTGCCCTTAGGCCACCTCCATCGATTGCATATTGTGACTACTACCACCATAAACACCAATGTGCAAATGCCTATTCGAGTCCCTGCTTTCAGTTCCTCCAAGTATATACCAGATCACAGAGCTGCAGGATAATATGGCGGCCTTATGCTTAGCCTCCTGTAGAACCACCACACTGCCCTACAGAGGGGCTGCACAGTTCCACTTCTACCAACAGTGAATAGGTATATCTGTCTCTCCACATCTTCTCCCATATGTGTATCCTTCTGTTTATTTTTTCAACAGTTTTATTCATACGCTATACAACCCATCCTAAGTGAACAATCAATAGCTCTCAGTATAATCACATAGTTACGCATTCACCACCACAATCTATATGAGAACATTTCTATTTCTTCTGCAAAGAAAGAAGAAGAGGGAAAAAAAATAAAACAATAGAGAATTTAAAAAAAAAAGGAAAAACAACAAGAATGCCACTCCCGTCTCTAATTGTCCTCTCTTGACATTTAGCTTTCATATGTTGCTTTTGTTACAATTAATGGAAGAATATTACAATGTTACTCTTAATTATAGAACCTAGTTTGAATTAATTGTATTTTTCCCAAAAACCTTCTCATTTTCAACACCTTGCAATGTTGACACTCACCTGTTCTCCCTCATGTAAAAACTTCCTCATATTTCTACATTTAATCACCATCACTGTCCACTCTAGTTTACGCTGAATTATACAGTCCCAGTTTTTTATCTTCTATCTTTCCTTCTGGTGTCATACATGCCCCTAGCCTTCCTCTTTCAACCATACTCACACGCAACTTTGTTCTGTTTGTACTTACAATATTGTGCTACCATCAGACAGTACTGTGCTATCCATTTCCGGATCTTTACAACCAATCCTGTTGAACATTCTGTACTCCTTCAGCACCAATGCCCAATCTCTACCCTCTCTACCTCCTGATAACATGTGTTCTTAACTTTAACTCTCAGAGTTTGCTCCTTATAGTTAGTTCATATTAGTGAGACCATACAGTATTTGTCCTTTGTTTCTGGCTAATAGCACTCCACATAATGTCCTCAAGTTTCATCTACCTTGTCTCATGCATCATGACGTTATTCTGTCTTACAGCTGTGTACTATTTCATTGTATGTAGATACCACAAAATCTACATACAATGAATACTAGTCTGTTGATGGACATTTGGGCTGTTTCTCACTCTTGGCAATCGTGAATAAAGCTGCTATAAACATTAGTGTAAAAATGTCCATTTGTGTCCTGGCCTTCAGTTCCTCCGAGTATATACTTAGTACTGGGATTGCTGGATTATACACAGTTCTATACTTAGCTTCCTGAGGAACCACCAAACTGCCTTTCAGAGTAATTGCACCATTCTTCATTCCCACCAACAGTGTCCTTTGTTTCTTCATTAGCCAGAAACAAAGGACGAATACTGTATGGTCTCACTAATATGAACTAACTATAAGGAGCAAACTCTGAGAGTTAAAGTTAAGAACACATGTTATCAGGAGGTAGAGAGGGTAGAGATTGGGCATTGGTGCTGAAGGAGTACAGAATGTTCAACAGGATTGGTTGTAAAGATCCGGAAATGGATAGCACAGTACTGTCTGATGGTAGCACAATATTGTAAGTACAAACAGAACAAAGTTGCGTGTGAGTATGGTTGAAAGAGGAAGGCTAGGGACATGTATGACACCAGAAGGAAAGACAGAGGATAAAAAACTGGGACTGTATAATTCAGCGTAAACTAGAGTGGACAGTGATGGTGATTAAATGTAGAAATATGAGGAAGTTTTTACATGAGGGAGAACAGGTGAGTGTCAACATTGCAAGGTGTTGAAAATGAGAAGGTTTTTGGGAAAATGAGAAGGTTTTTTCCACATCCTCTCCAACACTTGTAGTTTTCTGTTTGTTTTTTTTCATAATGGCCATTCTAGTATGTATGAGATGATCTCTCCTTGTGGTTTTTTTCTTTTTTTCCCTTGCAATTTTATTGAGGTAATAGTCACATACCATACAATCATCCAAAGTGTACAATCAATTGTTCACAGCACCATCATATAGTTGTGCCTCATTGTGGTTTTGATTTGCATTTCCCTAATAGCTAGTAAAGTTGAGCATCTTTTTATATGTTTTTGAGCCATTTGTATTTCCTCTTCAGAGAATTGTCTGTCCATGTCTTTTGCCCATTTAAAAATTAGGTTGTTTGTCTCTCTGTTGTTGATTTGTAGGATCTCTTTATATATTCTGAATATTAAACCCTTATCTGATATGTGGTTTCCAGATATTGTATCCCATTGCATAGGCTGCCTTTTTACTTTCCTGACAAAGTCCTTTGATGTGCAAGAGTATTCAGTTTTGAGGAGCTCCCATTTATCTGTGTCTTCATTCATTGCTAGTGCCTTGGGTGTAAGGTCTAGGAAATCTAGGAACCACTTCATCTCACAACATGTTTAATATATTTCCCCACGTTTTCTTCTAAAAGTTTTATCTTCTTAGCTCTAATGCTTAGGTCTTTGATCCATTTTTATTTAATTTTTGTATAAGGTGTGAGATGGGGGTCCTCTTTCATTCTTGTGGATATAGATATCCAGTTCTCCAAGCACCATTTGTTGAAGAGGCTGTTCTGTCCCAGTCGAGTGGACTTGACCACCTTATCAAAGATCAATTTTCCATAGATGAAAAGTCTATTTCTGAAAACTCAATTTGATTCCATTGGTCAGTATACCTATCTTTATGCCATTACCATGCTATTTTGCCCACTGTGGCTTTGCAATATGCTTTAAAGTCAGGTAGTGTGAGACCTCCCATTTCATTTTTCTTTCTCAAGATATTTTTAGCTATTTGGGGTACCATGCCCTTCCAAATAAATTTGATTATTGGTTTTTCTATTTCTGCAAAGTAAGCTGTTGGGATTTTAATTTGTATTGCATTGAATCCATAAATCATTTTGGGGAGTGTGCTGATTTGAATCTATTATATCCCCCAAAGAAGCCATGTTCTTTAATGCAGTCTCATGGGGGTAGACTCATTAGTCTTGATTAGAGTGGAACCTTTTGATTGAATGTTTTCATAGAGATGTGACCCACTCAACTGCGTGTGAGAACTCTGAATTATTTCCATGGTGGTGTGGACCCTGCCCATTCAGGATGGGTCTTAACTGGTTCACTGGAGTACTTTAGAGAGCTCAGGGGCCAACACAGATGCTGATGCTTGGAGATGCAGACAGAAGGACATTTGGAGATGCTAAGTTAAGAGATGAAGCCCAGAGTTTGCCCCAGAGAAGCAAAGAGAGGACCCCAGATGTTTAAAGAGAAACACCCTGGGAGAAAGAAGCAAGGATGCCCAGGAGCTGACAGGGAGGAGCAAAGACAGAATCATAGAGACATTTTGGAGAAAGCCATTTTGAAACACAACCCAGGAACAAAGGACCAACAGATGCTGGCCGTGTGCCTTCCCAGCTGACAGAGGTGTTTTGGATGCCATTGGCCTTCCTTCAGTGAAGGTATCCTCCTGTTGATGCCTTAGTTTGGACACTTTTATGGCCTTAGAACTGTAAATTTGTACACAAATAAATCCCCTTTATAAAAGCCAATCCATTTCTGGTATTTTGCATAATGGCAGCATTAGCAAACCATAAGAGGTAGAATTGCCTTGCCTCTAAGCCACTACATTCTGAAGTGGTTTGTTACACAGCACGTGCTAACTGACACAGCCCACATTAACACTCAACCAAACTCATTCATGCCTGCCTATTCAATAGTGAGTACCTTAGAAGACTGTGTTTTATTCATCTGTGGACCTTAGTATCCACAGTCATTATATAGAAGACGGTAGGAACTTGGTAAGTGTTGAGCTCAATAAAGGCTCATTAAAAGCATAAATAATGAAAATGGAAATTTTAGCTGCTGCTTATTGATTAGGAGGTTTATTATATAAAGATGAAAGACAGCATCTAATGCTTCCTATATTTTTCTCATAAATTTCCAAATCTTAATTTGTTTTCTATAAAAGACCTATGAGTTTGAGGGAGAATGGCCCCAATGAGTTTACTTACATCTGTCTACTCCGGTCACCAATGCTCCATTTTGTTGGGTGCTTCACGAGATCATTGGCCAGGGTCACCACAGAAAAGCTGATACCATCACTCGTGCATTGGCTTAGGAAGTGCATTTCTCTGACTTGCCTCCTTCAGACTCCTGGACCCTTTCCAATGCCACTTCCCCTCAGTTCACAAACATTTTCACAGGGTGCCACTCATCTTGGCTCAGACCCAGCCACCCCACAGAGCACAGCTGCAATCCATTGCCCTCTGCCCTGTGCATCCCCAAAGTGGACTTGAGGCAATGTGTTTCAAAGCCTGGCTCCAGGCCCTGCTGTTCCTCCAATCAGACCCTTGTTGCTTGGCCAGTTGGTCAACAAAGGGAGATGGGACATCCCATTTCTGGCTCCTTTAACATCACTAATGCAAAGAGAAGTCAGAAAGGACAAAAACCTTGTATTGAAAATGAGCAATTTTTATTTCAACCCTTAGGAGAATAACTTTGTTATTTTGAGTAGTACAGAAACCAGCTTTAAGAATGGAGAGAAAATTTTCCTATTTTGATGTAATGAGTTGAAGTGGAGTTTTCCTCCTTCACAAAGACGTGGCTAAACACATTTTCTTACTGAATCTGCACAAACGCTAGAACAAATGGTTAGACATGTAAGTAATTTTCGTGGTAAAATAGAATTCTAAATCAAAGCACTGAGCATGGTTTATTGTAAATGTTTACAGTAAGTATGAATTTCCATTTATATAAAAGCCTTGTCTGAGATGGCTGACAAAGGGGGAAATGGCTGGGCTGTTATCTCAAACACTGCATGGAGTTAACTGCCCCCTCAATTCCCACCCTCCCCACCAGAGATCCCTCGGTCCACCTTGGCACAGATGCATACACTTGCAGCCACACATCCACCTCTTCAAGGAACTTCCACCCTCACCTCTTTGATCCCCAGAGCATCCGTCCCACCCAGTGGCACAGGCACTAGAGGCCATGTGACAAGGCCAAGGGTCTCGTACCTGACTCAGGCTTTTCCGGGCCAGGTATCAAGTGCTGTCATCCTCTCGGGTCTAACACGGGCTTTGGTTCCAGCCCATGATTTGCAGAGGCCTGTGCTGTGCAAGACCCTGAGCTAAGTGCCTGCTGGGGAACCTGGCCTAGGGAGACAGCTGCAGGGACCCGGGGGATTTTTAGAGGGTTTGTTAGGACTTCTTCTTTGACTTACAGATACTTTCTATCTAGTTGTTAAGACATATCTCCCACTTTCAGCTTGTATAAACCCATTGGCTCAGGCAGGAAGTTTTCACATCCTCTACTTCTTCATACAACAATAACACTGCAGATGATCATGTTTAATTAAAACTCTATTGTCCAATACACTAACCACTAGCCACAGCAGGTTATCTAAATGAAAATTTAAATTAAATTAAAACTTCAGATCTTCAGGCACATTAGCCATATTTCAAGTACTCACTAGCCATCAGTGGCTAGTAGCTACCGAATAGGATATCACAGATACAGAATGTTTCCATCATTGCAGAAAGTTCTATGAGCTATCACTGCTCTAATTTCAGGTGCATACAGATTTAATACAGGGAATTGATTACCAAGCAACGGAAGGGAAGAAGGAGCAAAATGGACAGGTGGTGCTACTCTGTGATAGGGAGCTGTTGCCACCCCTGGCTGGAGCCCACTGGCCCATACTTTCCCTGGTGCTCCTGGAGTGACCACTGCTATCAGTGAATGGGAGTCAATGCAAACAACACTGACAGAGGCACCACCAGAAGCAGTGGCTTCTCTAGCTCTCCCATTTTACATGGAAGAATTGAATGAGAATCCAGTTGGGAAGGAGGCTTGGGAAATGTGAATGTAGTTTTCAGTCTTCCAGCCCCAGTGGCTAAGGGGCAATCATTACAGGCAGATGGAGAGCCTAAGGACCAATAGATAATATCTAGCACCTTAGTGCTTAGTAATTTTACTACAGTGTGTCTCTGTGTGTGGATTTATTTTTGTTTATCCTGCTCAAGACTCACTGTACTTCTGAAATCTGAGGATTCATGTCTTTAATTTGGACAAATTGTCAACCTTGTCTCTTGGACATTTTCTCCCCACACTGTAATAAAGAATCTGACTTCCATCTTTGATGTTTGATTGCTAACAGCTTTTAAGTTATACCCTCCCTGTTCCCCTCTTGCACCACATCTGGGCAGATGGATAAGAAAGCCCTAGTGCTCCCTCCTTTGGTGCCAGCAGGAAGTTCAAGCCATGCAAGCCCTGGCCAGCTTGTCAGACTCCCAGGCCCCAGCCCTAAACACCATAAACCCCAGGACAGCCTCCTTTCCCTGCTCTCTCGGGTCATTTTTGGGACCAGCTTGGGAAGCCTGCCCTGCTTTTCCCAGAAAGCCTCATTATGTGAGTAATAAACCTTTTTCACACCATCTTGCGTGTGTGCGGCATTATCAGCCTTGACATCCAAACCAAATTTCGGATTGGGGCTCAACCTGTCTCTTAGGATGGCCACAAAATCCCTTGTTCTATTTTCTTCTGAAATGTATTTTAGATATATGTTGGACCTTCTCATTTGTTTCTCCATGTCCCCTAATCTCTATCTCTCTTGGTAATTTCCTTAGCTTTTCTAGTTTATAAATTCTCTCTTCAGGTATATCAATTAAATGTTTAATCTGTTAATTTCAATAATTACTTTTTTATTTTGAGAAGTTTGATCCTTTTTCAAATATACCTGGTCAATTTTACAGCCATTCTTTTCTTATTTTTGAAACATGTCATGCCCTTATTTTAAGAATTGATTTTTTATACTCAATAGTTTGGTTAGCTGAAAATTTTAGAGGCTTAATCCTGCTATTTGCTATTTAAGGCTATAAGGACACTTTTTCTCTTTGAACAGAATTCTCCATATCTGAAGACTGTCACTTAGGCAAGTAGGATATAGTAGAGAAACGTTTTAAATGGTTAATGTGAGCCAATGGGAGATTTTAAGAAAGAAATTATTTTCTTTCTTAAGAAATTCTGGTGTTCCAAACCTCCCAAGTTGGAGATTTTTAGAAGCTCCAGGGAAGTCTTTGCCTCTAAATGTCAATCATTTCATATTTTATTAAAATTTCTGGAAGTGGTCAGCTCCTTAAAAAAGGTTCCAAGTCGGGCAAGCTGTTTTCCACCTTCTACTTGGGAACCTCCTGGGAAGATGAACATTTGTTGTTGGGTTTGGGCTTCAGATTCTGAGGAAGTAGCTTGGGATGAATTGTTGGCATCACTCTACCTTTATGGATGGTCACAGCTTGAAAAAGTTTATTCAGTTCTTTACCCATTTGAATTCCTAGTTGGATGTGGCAGAGCATGATCCAATCTTCTTATTCTCACAAGTAGCATTCCCAGACAGACCCAGATATTCTCTCCCTGATGCCTGGTAAACAGAAGCCACACAGCCAGTTCTCCAAGTGCCTGTGAAACCAGTCAACAGGAAACTGAAAATCAGCACTGGAAGATGGAGAGCACTTGGGGGCATATTCTTCTTTAAAATCCCCTTACTTTTTACCAACATAATCACTTAGCTAGTGGAGATAAGAGAAAGTAGGGTGGGTTTAGGTTGGCAGAGCTGTTATTTCAGAACTTAGCTTTTCTTGCAATATAACATCAGTTTTTCCCAGTCTATTCTATCAAACTTTACAAAGTTGTAGCTTTTTGGTATAAGTCAGGAAAGTGAAACTAGAGTCAGCTATGGTGTCACAGATGGATAGGATGCAGATAAGGCTTGGGTTCAAGTCTCTGTTCTGCCTTTTAATGGCTTGAGCTTGTCTCTTATTCTCACCTTCAGTTTCCTTGTCTATAAAATAGAAATATCACCTTCTTCACAAAGGTGTTGAATAAACAGAAGAGTGCTGTGCCAACACTGTGGTAAGAGGAAGAAAGAGAGCAAACACCTGCCCACTGGAAGGCAAATGAGCATGGTGGGCAGGGAAGGTCAGGGATGGCAGTGGCTGAATCTAGGCCCAAAGACTGTCTGGGTTTCTGTGCCCAGGCTGGCTCCCTAGGACCCCACACTTCCTAATTCTCTACTCCAACCATTTAGCATCTCCTTTTCCCGAAACTTCCATTCCTATCCTAAAGGTTTATAACCTGTGAGAAGCAGACCTTGGTGTGGGGGGAATGGGGTCTTTGAAAGGGGATTGGAGAAAAGCTGTGGCTTCAGCCTCCAAGCACTGTCTCCACATACATTAAGTAAATACATTAAGTCAAGTCACATGAGAGTGTGTGGATGTAACTGTATATGTGCATGAATATGGCATGTTAAGAATCAGATTCCTTTAGAAATGGTAGAGAGTTCACAGAAACTTCTGGTTATTTGACATCTCTTCAGGCATGTACTTGCTATGCTAGGGGATTGGTAGAATTTCATTTTAGAGAGAAGTCCTCATACACAAAATGACTGGGAGCCACTAAGATAGTTTATGATTGGGGATTTCACTTGAGATAGTGATTTCTTTTCTTTCCATCCTGAAAGTCTGGCATCCTTCATTTTCAGTCTCAGTGAACGCCAGATATCCACATTTCTTCCCATCTTTATTTTCTCATTTGTGAGAGAAGAAACAGCATGGGCTTTGTTTAAAACTTGTTCCTCATTTTCCAACTGTGTAACCCTGCACACACGACTTAAGTTCTGACTTAAGTGCTAACATTCAAGTCAAACGAACCTGAATTATTAACTCAGATAAATTCAAGCTATTCCAGGGATCTTCTTTGAGAAAAGTAAATGCCTGTTTTCTCCCGACCAAGTTTTAGGAATCAGAAGACTTCAAACCTGAGACCAATCACTCTCGCAGCCATGTAACAGCTCCCATTCAAGGACTTCATCAACTTGAGGCTTAGCTTCAAACCAGTATTTCTCAAATTTTTTTTTTTTTAAATGCTCTTCATATTTTTCCCTTTTGTGACTCCCCTGCTTTGAAGGGGTTCCCTTTTCAAATAAATTGCCTTAAACATTCACTTTTCCAAATTGTGTTTCTCAAAAATATAGTATATAATCTTTATAATATTTGGCATCATCTAATAGTGAAGAACGGTGACAGTTTGGTTAACTTCTGACACATTTTCTGCTAGGCTGTTGGCAACATTGCTGATAGTTTACTGGTTCCTAGCTGTGCTAGTCCTGCCTAAACGCTGGCCACAAGCCAAGAGCTAGTTCTCACAACAGGTTGGAGATGGAGGCCTCACCTGAGAGGTTACTTCCCACAGGACATCCAGACTCTCAGTTGCATCAGATTCTTAATTGTTACCTGCTCTCTTCCTTTCCTTTTAAGTTCTTCTACTGGGCAGCACATTATCTCTTCTTCCATCAGTAAATAAGTCATTGGAGCCAACCGAATCAGTCAAGCCAACAAGGATTGCTTGCATTGCTAACGTTTCAGGAAGTTCTTGAGCTCACTGCTAAAGACCAGCCTGTGGGTGCAAATGTTATATGTCCTAACCTAATTTTACATCAATTACTTGGGCCACCAAGCCCAGCCTAAGATGGGTGTTCTCTTCTCCAGATCTGTGGTCTCTAGATTTGGGTTTATTCTAAACATTAGGACTTGGGTAGAATGTAAATAGATTTGGACTTTATTCAAACTGGATTCTTTTCCCTCTACCTTTCCCTAAAGGCTTTCTAGGAGAAAAATAAAAATTTAAACCATGTAGAAATTTTTCTTAGTTCTCAAAACAAATCAAAGCTGTGCTACCCCTAACCAATAGCTTGTTTTCACCATAGAGACCCTGTGAATCTTGAAACTGATGTAGTTTCCTTTGTTTTCCAGGGAGCACTGAGTCATTTTCAGACATCTTTGGGAACCATTTAGGATACCACAGTAAGGGTTTTGAGCAATAACACTGATCTTGGCTTCTTTGAATTTTCCTGCCCTGCATACTCCCTTAATATGGGATTTCTCATGTGAAAGGAACGCTAAACTGACCTTCAGGCCCTGGGTTCCAAACGGCTCCCGGCAAAGGAGACACACAGGTGGACACTCATGCTGACAGGGTCAGACTTCAGGAACATGCAGCTCACAGAATGAGACTTACAGGAAACAGGACAAGAAAAGAGGCCCAAGCTCCGACCCATCAGTTTTGGACACGTTTCCTTCTGCCTTGATGTTTCGATAAGCAGCTAGGACAGAACGTGCTTGACAACTGCCATTTCCCATTTTGGGGGGACTATAAATTCCCAATGCCACCCCCCCATACCCCTCACTGCTAACACCTTTGAATACCTGCTTTTACTTGGTGTGGTCAATTCACTGTTAATAAAGTTCTCTTCTTTCTATTTGCAGTAGCAGTTCTTTTGACACTCACTTATTTTTCAACGTAGTGTATTGTATATATCTTTGTAAGGTACCTTTTGAGGATAAAGGGGTAGAAGATGATTCAAATAATAATTTATTGACTATGTACGTGCCAGTGACTATTCTAAGCACTTTGTGGGCATTAGCTCATTCATCCCCCTTATGAGGTAGGTACCATCGTCATCACCCCCATTTTACAGATGGGGAAACTGGGGTGCAGAGCAGTTAAGTAGCTTGCCCCAGATTTCACTTCTAGTGAGTGGGTGAGCTGGAATACGAACCCAGGTGTACGTGCAGAGGGGGAATGGCTGCTGGGTGGATAAGGAAGCACTAGGTTTCTAAGAGAACCTCAGCTAGCCACCCTGTTCAGTTATCTGGAGACCCAAAGTCTGTGTGGGGGTGCATAGATATGCATACATGTGTACATGGATGCTTCTATGCACTGTAAATGTAATGCAGGATATACATGACATTGTTAACTGCAGTTATATCCAGCTAATAGGGGAAAGGAGGGGGACTTCTACTTTTCTTCTGTATTTTTCTTTATTGTTTATACTTTAAAATAAAACATACATAGTTTGTATAATAGAACACTTAGTGTGGTATGATATAAATCTGCATTCATCCTTCCACACACCCAGAAGGCGGCCGGGTTTTGCCCTGTGTCCCCTCACTCCTGCTCCACGGTGCACTGGGGATGGGAGGTGCAGGAGGGGTCCATATTGAGGAGTTGAGGTTCTTTTCTGTCTCAGGAGCTCTCCTGCCAACAGTCTACAGATGGCACCTGGTCGGCTGAGGGAGGGACACTGATTCTGCAAGTTGCAGGTGTGGGGTGGGTTAACTTCCCCCAGCTCGGGCAGCGGCGTGGGGGTGAGGATGCTCGCGCGCCTGGATGCAGCAGGGCGGGGGGACGCCCGCTGAGGCCGCACAGCAGAGCTCTGTGGGGTTGGGGACAGCTGAGAGGGACTCAGGGACTGGCCTGCGGTCAGTGGGTGACCGCTCGGCCGGGCCTCAGCACCTGCCCTGTAGTGAGGGACCATGTTCGCCGGGAGCGTCCCGTGGCAGGTGGGCCACAGACAAAGCCGCGGGGGGCAGCTGCAGCCCCGGGGTTCCCAGCCAACCTGACGGGAGCAGGGGGGTGACAAGGCCAGAGATCAATCCCCTCTGCCGGGAGCCCAGTTCAATTTGATGCTGAGAAACTAATAAAGGTGTCATTTCTTACACTGCTTTAAAAGAGAGAGGGGAGGGGGAGGCAGAGAGAGAGAGAATGAGAGAGGGAGAGCTGTCAGGGAGCTTTTCCCTTTTTACTGAGTTTGGAAACAGGGTAGTTGGTGCAGAGGAAAAGGTCATTGAATTAGATAAAAGGAAATGACCCAGGAACCTGGGGATTCCGAGCAAGCCGCCACAGGCAGGCCCGGGGTCTCCAGATCTGGTCCTGCCTGGAACTAGAGAGACTCTGGTCCTCCACTGGGGCTGGGCAGGTGCCTGGGGCTCAACAGAGCGGCCTGGGGCAGGGGTGCGGACGGGGGAGAGGCCTAGGGTGGAGAAACCCAGCCCAACTACAGGCTCCCCTCCATCCGTTGGGCCAGATGCTCGGTCTCCACGTCGGCCTTCCTAGCGAGAGGGGGGAAAGGATCCCAGCGGCTTAAGGCAAAGCTTGAAAACCTGTCATTTTCAATCTCCAGGGCCCTCCACTGGACTGGGATGTGGGAAGCACTGTTCCAGCTGCTGGGGACACAGGCGACAAGACAGATGCAGAGAGAGCGGTCATCATCAGACAGAGAACTGTAAAGTTAGTGGCAGGTCCTGCAAGTCCTGTGAAGAAAAGCAAAGTGGGATGAGGAGTGAGGAGGATGGGGGCAGCTGCTATTTTAGAAAGTCGCTAAGAAGACCCCTTTGAGGAGCGGTTCCAGCGGGGACCTGGAAGGAGTGAGGACGTGGCCCGGCGGACTCTGGGATGAGGGTCCTCGGGATGAGCGCAGGCAGGAGAGCGCTGGCAGCGTCCACGGCCCAGCACGCGGCCGGAGCGTGAAGAACGAGGAGGGAAGCCCGAGGGGGCCGGCGGCGGATCCAGACCCATTTATTCTCACGGCCACGCGGGTTGGGAGAAGTGACCGGGTCGGCTTTACCTCTTGGGCCGAGCCTCTGGAGGGGAGTGGTGGGTCAAGTGGCCGAGGGGAGATGGGGGAGGACATGGCTGTGGCCCAGGAGGGGTGAGGTGAAGCTTGACCGTGGTCTGGCGGGGTAAGCGGGGTGAAGGGGGCGACAGGGGCGATGGAGTTTAACGCTGGGTTACGTGTGGGAGAGGAGGAAAGCTGAGGAATTGGGGCTGAGCCCAAGGCTGCCAGGATGGGGATACCGGAGGGGAGCACGCAGGGGCTTGGAGGACCCAGAGTTCTGTTTCTGATGGTGAATTTGAGACACCTACAGGCTGTTAGTCCACGAGCTTGGGGATCAGGGAGAGTCCAAGGCTGGAGGTTTCCTTTCTGAAGCATTTGGCATATAGAAGGCATTTATAACTGTAACAGTGACTTTTAAAACATCATCTTAAAAAACTGTCAACAGGCAGAAAATTATAAAACGTAACCGTCAAAGCTAGAGACAGGATACAATGGAAGCTCCCGTTCTCACAAAGGATCAATTTGTAAATGTAAAGTCTGCAAACACATGTAAACGTAAAGTTTGCACCTTTCTCAGATGTCTCCTGGCTCCTGAAGAAAACAGGAAAACAGGAGATAACAAATTACTAAAGTTCTCCAAACCTGTTACACGATATATAAATGTAAAGTTTGCACCTTTCACAAATGTCTCCTGGCTCCTGAAGAAAACAGGAAAATGGGAAATAAATAAATAAATTCCCTTTGTCTCTAGTGGGTTTAGCCAATTAAAGAATCTGTGAGAAATTACCCCAAACCTCCCAGATAGGTGGCCTTTTGCCTATCACTCTTGTTGCATGTTAATCGAGTAATTATCTCTCTTTGTCACTGAACCTGGGGATAAAACCAAATCGGAGAAACACTTGGGGGAAACAGATTTGGGAAGGTTTCCTTTCCCCTGCATTCCGCCAGCAGGAAATAAACCATCTTTTCCTTGTCAGCCAGGTTTGGTGTAACTTCTATTAGGACCCATATTTGGGAAGTGCCCTTTCTTCATAACCACCAGTTGAGATCACTCCAGGTAGAGCAGAGGGTGGAGAACTGAGTCTTTGGGAAATCCCATGCTTAGAATTTAGGAGGGGAAGGACCCACACCAGGGGACTGAACAGGAGCGTCCAACCATGCAGGAGGGGAATTGGGCCAGCATGGTGGCCTCGCAGCCAAGCGAAGAAAGCCTTTCCCGAAGGAAGAAGTGGGCAACCGCATCAAATCTACTGAGAGCAGGGAGAGAGGTGCCTTGAGAATGAGCTATAGGATTTCACAACGTGAAGTTCATGGACCTCAAGGGAGACCTCCACAAAAGCCTATTCAGTGGGCGAACAAAAGCCTGACTGAAGTGAGTTGAGTAAAATGGGAAGGGAGGGGTGGGAACGGTGGGATAGGTGGCTTTCCCAAGGAACTTTGCTGGAAAGGGCGCACAGGAATGTGTCTGTAGCTTGAGGGGAATGTGGCTGTGGGAAGGGTTTTTTTGTTTCTAACAATGGAAATATTTCAGTATGTTCATATGCTGATGAGAGCGATCCAGTAGGGAGGGGAAACCGATGGTGCAGGAGCAAAGACTCAGGAAGGAGAGGAGGGAGGATGGGGAGCAAAGCCCTGGAGGGGGTGGGGGAGGGGCTCCAGAGCCCCAGTGGAGGCGCTGCCCCTTCTTGGTAGCACAGACGGCAGTGACAGAGCAGGAAGACAGCAGGGTCAACGGGTTCAGACACCATTGACCATTGACCATTGACCATTGACCGTTGACTGGTAGAGCTGGCGGTGGGAGCGTGTGGAAGTTCTATTCTGATTACATTGCTTTTTTTCTCTGTAATAATGCAAGACGATTATTTGAGAATGGGAAGCAGGAAAGTACTGGGACTTTGAGAGGAAAGGAGGTGGGGAGCAGTTTTCCAGGACAGAGAATAGAACAGGAAGATGTAATGCTGGGAGTCCACTTGCGGTGTGTGACCAGACGATCGGCTGCATGTTTCTGCAGCCACGGTGAGCTACACCAGTGCAGGCCCAAGGTGGGCAAAGGACTGGATGTAACTAGTCCTGGGGCGTGACATGCAGCTTTGATGAAAGAGCAGGGAGTTTACCGTAATCATAAAGAAGGTCAGGAAACACAAATCCTCACTTTCCTCCTCACAGCTTGAGGGAAGTGAGAAACAGTGAAAAGGTGACGGCCAAATGTCAGAGCGGAGCTGTGAGAGGGAAAGACAGGTGCTGGTGTTCAGAGAGTGGAGCTCTGTGGCCCACCTCAGATCCTGCTCGAGATTGGGGTGCGATGTGGGCAAGGGGGGCTGTCTTGTGGGTGAGGTAAAGCGCTAGGCCTGCCCTTCCAGCCTGTACAGACAACCTGGGGCTAAGAGCATTTGGGGGAATGTTCCACTCCATGTTTAAGAAGTATTTGGATTATTTTAGAGTAAAAACCTGTTGTAACAGAGAAGTTAAGAATTAACAAATAATTATGATTACTGAATCATTATATAGATGAGTATTTGGATGTTTCACTCCATATTTAAGAAGTACTCGGCTTATTTTAGAGTAAAAACCAATTGTAACCGAGAAATTAAGAATTAACAAATACTATGATTACTGAATCATTATATAGATGTTCTTCTTACTTTCTAGTATATTAGAATAGCCAGAAGGAAATATCTGAAATTTCTGAACTGTAACCCAGCTGCCTCAATCTTTGATAGCAACCATGTAAGCTTTGATAATAACTATATACCCTTTATATTGTGATTGTAAAAACCTTGTGACTAGCCCCATTTGTATCCCTTAATCCTGTTTTTCAACTTTAGTGTCTTATGATCACAAAAGATAGCTCTTAATGTTTATTAATGAAAGAATTTGAGTCAGTTCAGAACGAACTCACCCCAAGTCGTAAATTATCTTGCTAGACAAAGCTGAACCTAACAAAAATTGGTGCACTTGACATGTGCAATAGCTTAAACTTTAATGTATAAGTGATCTACACCTTATTATATTAAAAATCACACCCATCATATTGAGGCCACCATTTTTTTACATATGTTCTGTGACTAAGCATGTAATCAGACTGTCCAAGCTCAATAATTAGATCATCTCTAAACTCATTGTCTTGAGCCATTGTGCTCATTATCCTAAAACCTACCCATCTTTTGATACTATAAAACTATCAGAATTACTGCAGTTTGGGGAGACAGATTTTTAGGCTGATAGGCCATCTGATCTCCTGCTTTACACTTAGCAATAAACTTTCTCTCTTTGAAACCCCAGTGTCTCAGGAATTGGTCATTTGAGCTCATCAGAGAACCCCCACCCCCCACTTTTGATTGGTATCACTGCCACATGGTATAATAGAAACAACTAACACTGAGTACAGTGCAATGTCCTGGGCACTGTTCTAAGTCCTTTCACATATTAAATCACTGCATCCTTCCAAGATCCCTCTGAAGTTGCTGTGCCCATTTTATATTTGAGAAAACTGGCAAATCAGAGATTGACTGGATTTTCTATGTGTAGATCTTACATATGATTCATGATCATTGGTTGGTTGAAGTTTTTTTTTTATTATTAAATAATCTTTATAATAGTTATAAGTACAGTTGTGAAAATGTAATCCTTCCTACCCCCACCTTTGGTAAACACACGTGTTATAAAAATAATGCAGAAATGTGAAAATCAATCGATTGTAAGTCCCTGAAATATGAACAACTCTCTCTCACCCATATGCAAAGTTAAAGATGGCTGTTTAAAAATAGAATTCATTACTGGTTTCGATCAAGTTCTTTCCCTGATTCTTAATCTCCAGCCAAAGTCTCCATTGTGGGAAAAACACTAATTTGTGGAGTCAAACTTGAGGAGAGGGCAAACCTGTCCAAGCTTCACAAGCTCGGTGAAGGCAGCAGCCACCTTCTTCAGTACCCCCGCTGCAGTACCTAGAATTTAATAGGGTTCTTAGTTTACAGAGCGAGTCCGCGGGTGCCCCTATCACTTCCTCCTCTTTCCTCCTTGATGCTGCCCTCCTTTCTTCTTGCCACCCAAGCCAGGCGGCCCGGAATTCATCCAGCCCCCCAAGCCCCCTTTCCTCTTCCCTCCCTGGCTGGGCGGGCCCCCTTTCCTCTTGCCCCCAGGACCCTGCCGGCCCCCTTTTCTCTTGCCCTTTTGGCTCATTTCTCTTCTCTTGGCGGCTTCCTCCTGGCCCTCCTCCCTCATCTGCTTATTGGTGGCCCTCGTCACGTCCAGCTGAGGCTTCTTGCTGACTCTCAGCAGTTCTAACTGGTTCTTCTTCTCGGCTGAAACTTCCTCTTCTTGCCAGAGCCCCGGGGCGCCTTCTCCTTGGGTAGGCGCTCTTGAAAGCGCCCCACAGAGGCGGTAGAAACTTTGGCCACCTGCATGGCACGGCCCAGCTCCTCCTTGCTCTGATGTCCAGTAGGATGCAAACCGGCCGCGCTAGGTAGCTGCGTCTTGTGCGCGCGGGCCAGGTTACGCAGCCGGTTCACCTCGTTCTTGGCCACCCGTTCCTTTTTGGCCTGAATTCGCTTGGCGAACTGGTCATCCAAGGCGTCGGCGCCGCCGGGCACCTCGATCAGCCACTCACTCCTTGGTGTCGTCCCGGGCGCGCTGGTAGCCCCAGCGGCGCCGCCACTGGCCGCTCACCTCGTCCCACACCGGATTGGTCTTCTTTTCGGGACGGATGCCCTTGAGGCGCGCAAACTGCTGCCAGCGAGTAAGCGGCCGCGGCCGGGGTACCGGCTTCTCGCGCGGCAGGCGGGTAGTGGGTTCGGGCAGCCGTGCCACCACAGCCTCCTCCACGCGCTCGGTCGGCAGTTGCCAGAGCTGGTTGATGAGCAGCTACGCGTCGTCTCGCGCCAGGGCCCGTAGTTCGGCCTCCAGCGTGGGTCCGGCGCGCCGCAGACCCGTTGTGGGGTTCCGGTCCGAGGCCAGCAGGTTACCCAGGTCGAACTCCAGATCCAGTTCTTTGTGCACCGTGATGCGCTGCAGCTTCTCTGCCTCGTCCCGTTCCGCCTTTGCCAGCAGCTCCTCCGCGGACTGGCCCTCCATGGCTCCTGTCCGGCTAACTTGCTCCGAACTGCAGGGCAGGTTACTTTTCCAACAGCGCCGGTTCTAAGTCGGGTCACGAAGACACGTGCAGACGCTTAGGTACTCGATCCGGAAGAGAAATGAAGTCGTTTTATAGTGTTGACTATACTGAGGTGTTTCCCTGTGAGTCACAGAAAGGGATTCATTCACTAGAAGGGGAAAGCATTTTGTGGAAAATTGTACCAACGAGATAAGGATACTATGCTTTGAAAAAGCACCTTTCTTAGTTTTCTTACATGTAAAAGAATCCTCTTTGTTGATATTAGGATTTGTGAAGTTGATTTTGAATGTATCAGCCTGAGGAAATTGGGCTAAGGCAGTGGTGTCCAAGGAAAGCACGGGCTGCCCCCAGGCGATCTCAGAAATGAGTGAAGACTTTTTGGTGGCTGCAGTGCCTGGGTGGGGAGGTAAGGAATCCACACAACGCAGCGAGTCATGGTTTAAGTAGAGAGTTTAAGGTTTATTAGACGAAGAAAGCAGAAGAAAGCAGGTGGGAGCCAGCGAAAAGAAAGAAAAATGGCTCCAGCTCTGTATCTGAGAGCAGCATTTTCTAAAGGAAAAACCCATGTTGGGTGTTGGGAGGGAAGGGTGCCTGCTGAGTGTGTTCTGTGCCTCGATTGGGTGAGTGCTTATCAATTTCTGGGCTGATTGGTTGCTAGGGTTCTGAGTATTATTCTTCTTTGAAATGTATCTGTGTTATCTATGTGGAGGAAGCAGGCCTTTTGGCTTGTTTGTGGTCGTTCATCTTATGGGCATATCTGATCTTGCCTTGTCCGCTCCCTGGGGTCTAGGTGCCACTGTGACTGGGATTTCTAAAACAGCCTTCAACCCTTAGTTCATGGTGCACCTGGTATCTATGAGATAAGCAGCAGGGCCCCTGGATCAGACATTCCTTCTATATGTTAGCCTCTTTTTTCTGGGGTCTGACAGAATCGCTGGCATTTATGGGAAGGGGTCAGGAATACTGATGTTCTGCAAAGTGTGGGTTTGTTCATGAAGGTGTAAAACCTGTTTACACTTAAGCAAAAGTTTTTGTCCAGTTTTAACTGACGTTTCCTAGAAATACACCAAATTTTCTAGGAAAATGACTCCTAAATCAAGGGAAGACTGTACTTTGTTTTGATCAGAATTTTACCAAGTTGCTTACCATTTTAGAAAATCAAGTCACTCTGCCTGTGATCTTTCAGTTACCAAGGCAACATACACTAATAGACCACATTAGTTTCAGTTGTAGTCACAATGACTCCACTTGTATATAGACAGATATAATGACTTAGCCCTGATTGCTAAGTATCAGCTATAAAGAGAAATGCATGTTGTTCATTAGAAATGGGTGCAATCGTCTTAACTACTTGATTGTGTATTCTAATGTAGTCATGCTGGAGGATTTATATATTGAAAATATATTCTTCTTCTTCATGGTTAGCAGATTATATTGATGTTTAAAGATTGTTCTGTTGTTGCTATGTTATCTGTGAACTTCATTTCAGAACAGTAAAGAGATCATCACATAATACGTGTGGGAGCCCTGGGCCCGGGGCCTTCCCCAAGTGCCTTGAAGACTGTGCACACAGCAGCTCGCATGACCTAGGTCAGTTAAGGTTTGACCTACTCTCCTTGTAGGATCAGGCCTCTGGTGCCAAATGTAACCTACAGCTCACCTCCCTCTGGAAACTACCTCCCTCCCTGAAACTCCCTGAGACACTTTATCTACAAGATAACCTACAATCCTCCCCTCTTCCCTGTTGACTACAGTCGACCCCTCCCTGTGTTCACAAGACCCCCACTCCCGAGCTTATGCTCTCAAACCCATTGGAATGTCTTTGTCCTAACCCTTGTGAACCACTCCCTGGCACCCCCTGCTTTGGCGAAGCACCTTCACGTTGAGCTCTGAACCTGCCAGGGCAATGTGACAGACTTCCATTTCCTTAGTAAATAAGCCCTGAATAAAAGCTCATGCCTCAGAACGTGCCTGGTGTCATCTTTAGTCCTTTGGCTGCAAAAGCACCCTTGGGCTGTGACAATACTTGTTACCTAAAGGGAGTAGAATCTGGTAGTGTGAAGAACCACCTGGTGAAAGAACAGCCAGGAAAGAGGTTGTGTCACACTTGGGCCGAGGTGGCGGAGTGTCCCAGGGGTCTGTTGGTGAAGAGAGAACCCAAATGCGTGATTTGGAGCAAAAGAGAGTACTGTGCCAGAGGGACCCGGAGAGGAGGGGCATGGGAGCTGGAAGGGGTTGCTGGAGAGGCCAAGGAAGCCAGGATAATAGAGAGGGGCAGGAGCCGCCTCCCACAGGACCTTCTAGGGACTGTTAAGAGGGTTTGTGCCCCGTTGAGAAGCCACTGAAAGGTTTAAACAAGAGAATATCAACACTTCTTAGAAGGACTCAGTATGTGCAATGGATTGGAGGAGAGGGAGATGATGCTGATTCCACAAGCAGGAGGCTGTGCAGAAATCTAGCAGTGAGACAACGATGGCTTGGATTAGGGTGTAGGCAGTAGATATGGTGAGATGTACAAAAAGGGATTACAGAAAACCTTAGCAGGTTGAGTGACAAGACTTGGAGATTCCTGTGAGTATCTTGCATAACTGAAGCTCTAGCACTCTCTAGCTCAGAATAGCAATTCTTCAGAAAGAGAAGCACAAATCAGCCAGATTTAATCTGAGAGTCTTTTAAAGAAAACAAACAGGCTTATTGAGGTATGCATACAATAAACTGCACACATTTAAAGTGGACAATTTGACAAATTTTGGCATGATATATAAACCAGTGAAAGCATCTGTCCTAGTTTGCTAATGCTGCGGAATGCAAAACACCAAAGATGGATAGGCTTTTATAAAACTGGGGTTTATTCTGCTACACAGTTACAGTCTTAAGACCACAAAGCATCCAAAGTAACACACCAGCAATCGGGTACCTTCACCGGAGGATGGCCAATGGCATCCGGAAAACCTCTGCTAGCTAGGAAGGCACGTGGCTGGCATCTGCTCCAAAGTTCAGGTTTCAAAATGGCTTTCTCCCAGGACGTTCCTCTCTAGCAAGCTTGCTCCTCTCCAAAACATCACTCACAGCTGCACTCCGTTCAGTCTCTTTGAGTCAGCATCTTTTATATGGCTCCACTGATCAAGGCCCACCCTGAATGGGTGGGGTCACACCTCCATGGGAGTATCCCACCAAAGTCACCACCCACAGCTGGGTGGGGCACATTCCAAGCAAATCTAACCAGCACCAAAACGTCTGTCCCACAAGACCACAAAGATAATGGCATTTGGGGGACACAATACATTCAAACTGGCACAGCATCTCCACAATCAAGATAGTGAACATATCCATCACCTCCCAAAGTGTCCTCATCTCTCCTTTTGTCCCTCTGTGCAATCTCCCCGTCCCCAAGCAACCACCGATAAGCTGTCATTAGAGATTACATTGCATTTTCAAGAATTTTATATAAATGGAATCATACAGTATGTATGCTTTTTGTTCTGCCTTCTTTCACAGCATAATTATCTTATATTCATCCATGTGTTGCATGCAACGATAGTTCATTCCTTTCATTGCTATCATTTTATTGTATGGATATATAGCAATTTGTTTATCAGTTTCTCTTTTGAGGGACATTTTGGTTGTTTGTAGTGTGGGGCTATTTGAAATAAAACTGCTGTAACATTTGTGTTCAAGTCTTTATATGGTTATATGCTTTCTTTTCTTTTGAATGAATATTTAGGAGTGGAATATCTGGATCATATGGTAGACAGATGTATGTTTAACTTTCTAAGAAATTGTCAAACTATTTTCCAAAGTGGTTCCAAGTTTTTACATTCCCACAAACAGTGTTTGAGAGATCCATTTGCTTCATAACCTCATCAACACTTGGTATGGTCATACTTTTGAATTTTAGCCACTCTAACCGGTGTGCACTAGCTCACTGGTTTTAATTTGCATTTCCCTAATAAGAAATAATATGAAGCATTTTTTGTGTACTTATCTGGCATCCATATCTTTCTTTGGTAAAGATCTTAGACCCATTTTTTTCAATGGGTTGTTTGTTTTCTTAATGAATTTTGAGAGTTCTTTATATATTCTGGTTACAAGTAATCAAATATGTGATTTGCAAATATTTTCTCCCAATTTGTGGTCTGTCTTTTCATCTCTTAATATGGCCTTCCAAATTGCAGAAATTCTTAATTTTGATGATTTCTAGTTCACCATTTTTTTTTTCCATAATGGACCCCAGTTTTGCTGTTGAATCGACTTCTTAATGTCACACAATATCACAAATATTTTGTCCTATGTTTTCTTCTAGAAGTTTTATAATTTTAGGTTATACATTTAAGTCAATATCCATTTGGAGTTAATTTTTGTTTATGACATGATGTATGAATCTAAATTCTTCCTTTTTTGCATACAAATATCCAATTATTCCAGCACTATTTGTTGAAAAGATTATCCTTTTTCCATTGAAATGCCTTTGCACCTTTGTTGAAAATCAATAAATGACTGGGTCTATTTTTGGACTTTCTATTGTACTCCATCTGTCTGTCTGTCTATCTATCTATCTATCTACCATCAAGATATCTATTTTAGTTTGCTAAAGCTGACAACCAAATGCAATATACCAGAAATGGGTTCAAGTTTACAATGGGGATTTATTAACTTATAAATTTACAATTCTGAGACCATGAAAATGTCCAAGTCAAGGCATCAGTGGGATGACACCGTCTTCCTGAAGAAGGGCAGCTGTGATCCAGGGCTCCTGTCACATGGGAAAGCACATGGTGTCTGCTGTTCTCTCCCTTCTCTCCTGGGTTTCATTGCTTCCAGCTTCTGGCTTCAGTGACTTCCTCTCTGTGCTTCTGCATGCTTCTCTCTCTTAGCTTCTGTGTCCCTTCTCTGTCACCTTCTCTGGGGCTTTCTTCTGGGTCTTCTCTCTGTCTTTTATCCTCTTATAAAGGACTCCAGTAAGAGGATTGTGCCAGTTGAAAACTGTTATGGACCCCAGAAAAGCCATGATTTTTTAATCCAGTCTTCTGGGTTGGGACCTTTTTGATTGAATGTTTCCATGGAGATGTGACCCACTTAACTGTAGGTGAGACTTTTTTTTTTTAAATACATTTTTTATTGTGAAATTTAACATATATACATAACAGTGATATCTTTGAAAGTATGATTTAACAAATAGCAAATTTCAAAGAATGTTATGAGTTACAGTTCCACAATTTCAGTTACTTCTTTATTGAAAATATAACATACATACAGAAAGGTGATAACTTTCACATTACAATTTAACAAGTAGTTATGTAGGTAATTTCAAAGAATGTTATGGGTTACAGCTTCACTTTTTAAGTTATTTCCTTCTAGCTATTCTAATACCCGAGCATCTAAAAAAAAAATTCCTATGAAGATTCAGTATTTGCAATCCTTTGCTAAATTCTATCTTGTCTGCTGCTGCCCCTTCCTCTTGTTTAATCACTTTCTCGATCTTCAGGGGTGTCTAGGCAGTGACCACCCTAACCTGTTCATATTGTAAAGGGGTGTCGACATTATGGGGAAGGGGACTGCATCTGATTGTTGTTCTTAAAGAGGCTGTTGCTTCTGGGTTTTAGGACTTGTCTGGCATAGGAACACTCTAGTGGATTTAAGTTTCTGAGAGATAAAACTTAGCGAAACTTTTATAGAATGTCAGATAGGGACCTAAGTATTTTGGGACCACTGTTGGTTAGGGCTTGGCATACTGTGGCCATTTGGGATAAGAGTAACCTCCAGGATAGCCTCTCGACTCTATTTGAAATCTCTTAGCCTCTATAACCTTATTTTGTTACCCTTCTTTCCCCCTTTTGGTCAAGGAGGTATTTTCAATCCCTCAATGCCAGGGCCAGCTCATTCCTGGGGGCTGTGTCCCACGTCACCAGGGAGAATCACTCCCCTGGGGGTCATGTCCCATGTTGGGGGAGGTTAATTAATTTATTTGCTTATTTGGGCTTAGAGAGAGAAAGGCCAAATCTAAGCAACAAAAGAGGTTCTCTGGAGATGCCAATTAGGCATAATTATAGAAAGGCTTAGCTTCCCCATTACAGCCCTAAATTTCACATGAGCAAGTACTTAAAAGAGTTAAAGAGCTGACACAGATGCTGATGCTTGGAGATGCTTAAAGATGCATACAGAAAGATATTTGGAGATGCTAGTCCAGTATTTGCCCCAGAGAAGCTAAAAGAGGACCCCTAGATGCTTAGAGAGAAACAACCTGGGAGAACAAGCAAAGATGCACAGGAGCTGAGAGAGAGAAGCTAAGAGAGACAGAAGCCCAGAGAAGTTTTGGAGAAAGCCTGGGAACAAACCTGGGAGCAAAGGATCAGCAGATGCCAGCCATGTGCCTCCCCAGGTGACAGAGGTGTTCCAGACACCATTGGCCTTTCTTCAGTGAAGGTAATCTTCTGTTGATGCCTTAGTTTGAATACATTGATGGCCTTAGAACTATAAATTTGTTACCTAATAAACCACCTTTATAAAAGCCAATCCATTTCTGGTATTTTGCAGAATGGCAGCATTAGCAAACCTGAATAATAATTAAGACTCACCTGGAGCATGCATCAACGGAAATAACCTAATCAAAAGGTCCCACCCACAATAGGTCTACCCCCACAGGAATGGATTAGCTGATCCTTCCTGCACATGATCTTTTCTGGGGTACATACAGCTTCAAACCACCACACTACCTATCTCAATGCCAGTATCACACTGTCTTAATTACTGCAGCCTAATAATAAATCAAATGCTTTCTGTTTCTATTGAGATTATATTTCATTTAATTTTTTGTTGGTTAAAATGGTGAATTACATTGATTTTCAATGATAAACTAACTTTGTATTTATAGAATAAAACCCATTAGGTCATGATGTAGTCTAGTTTTAATGTTGTGCCAGTTTGGATATATTATGTCCCCCCAAAAGCCATGTTTTAATCCAATCTCGTGCCCTTGATGGATATAAGGGCACAGAATTATCTACTTTTTCTTGAGCAAACTTTAGTAATTTTTGTCTTTCAAAGAATTTGTGCATTTCATCTCCCCCACGTGACTCACCCAACTGTAGATGAAACTTTTGATTAGACTATTTCCATGGAGGTGTCTCCCTGCCCATTCAGCATGGATTTTGATTCATTTACTGGAGTCCTTTAAAAGGAGCAGACCCAGATGCTTGCTGACACTTTGAGATGCTGGCCCAGAGTTTGCTCTGGAGAAGGCTAAGAGAGGACAAAATGCCCCAAGAGCAGCTGTGAGAGACTTCTGGAGAGATGCTTGGGAGCTGATGCTTAGAGATGCTTGGAGACTTTTAGAGATGCTAGCCCAGAGACAGTTTGGAGAAAGCCATTTTGAAACCAGAACCCCAGAGCAAAGGATCAGCAGATGCCAGCCACGTGCCTTCCCAGCTAACAGAGAATTTCCAGACGCCACTGGCTGTTCTTTAGTGAAGGTATTATCTTGTTGATGCCTTAGTTTGGACACTTTCATGGGCTTAGGATGGTAAATTTGTAACCAAATAAACCCCCTTTATAAAAGCCAATCCATTTCTGGTATTTTGCATAGTGGCAGCACTAGCAAACTTGAACAAATATATTGTTGAATTCTAATTGCTAAAATTTTGGTTAAAATGTCTTTATCTTTGTTCATGAGGGATACTGGTCTTTAGTTGTCTTTTCTTATAATCACTATGTCTGTTTGGGTATAGGAGTAACATTGGCCTCAGAGAATGAATTTTCTGCAAGATTTTCTATATAATAAGCAGTATTTCTTCCTCGTGTGTTTGAAATAACTCACCCAGTGAAGCCATTTAGGCACAGAGTTTTCTTTGTAGGAAAGTCTTTGAACAGAAATTCAATATTCTTGACAGATATAAGGGCATGGGATTATCTATTTTTTCTTGAGCAAGCTTTAGTAATTTTTGTCTTTCAAAGAATTTGTCCATTTCATCTAAGTTGTCAAATTTATGGCAAACAGTTAAGAATATTGCTTATTATTCTCTTCGTATCTGTAGAATAGGTAGCGTTATCACCTCTGTCATATCTATTATTGGTAATCTATTACATTTGTATTGATCTTCTTAAAGAACCAGCTTTCAGTTTTATTAATTTTATGTATTGCTTTTCTATTTATTTAATTTATTTCCACTCTGATCTTTGTTATTTCCTTTCTAATCATTACTTGGGTTTCATTTATTTTTCTTTTTCTAATTTCTAAAGACCTATGCTACGGTGATCAGTGACTAGAGAACTCTCTCCTTTTCTACTGTAGTTGTTTAGTGCTATACATTTCCCTATAATACTGCTTTAGCAGTAACCCCAACATTTTAATATGCTGTGTGTGGTTTGTGTATATTATGTCCCCCAGAAAAAGCCATATTCTTTAACGCCATCTTGTGGGGGCAGACGTATTAGTGTGGATTAGGTTGGAATCTATTGGTTCAGTATTTCCATGAAGGTGTGGCCACGCCCATTCAGCGTGGGCCTTGGTTAGTTCACTGGAGCTCTATAAAAGCTCAGACAGAAGCAGCTCACAGCTGTAGCTGAGACAGACATTTTGAAGATGGCTATTGGAAGATGACGAAGACATTTTGGAGAAGGCCAGTTTGAAATGCAACCTGGGAGTAAGCAGACGCCAGCCACGTGCATTCCCAGCTAACAGAGGTTTTCTGGATGCCATTGGCCATCCTCCAGTGAAGGTATCCAACTGTCGATGCGTTACCTTGGACACTTATTTTTTTTAAATTTTTAGGGTCTCATTATAGAGTTCTTTAGATTCCTTCCTATGAGCCAAAAACCCCAACCACTTGTTTGCTTAAAATCCATTTATTATTCTAAATCCATTTTTTTCCATTAACATGTTATACATTAGTGTTTACTAACCATGATCCATGTAACAGTTTTGTTTGTTAACTTTTAAATTATTTAACAACCATAAATTATTAATACATTTTTAAATTATTACACAAATATCTTAAAACAAGCTTGGGTTCATTTTTATAATTTTTAAATAGAAAACATTTTAGGCATCTCTTGAAGAAGAAACAAAGCAGGCATTTAAAGCTAGAAAACAAGTAATTCCAAATTTGGTTTTTTACAGAAGTTTTCAGCTTTATTGACAAATTATGGCAAACATATTTGACAAATTGTGGTTTCCTATTTAGATAAGATTACACATGGAACTTTATGTGTTTTTTTTTCCTTTTTCAACAAATACAGGTTAAAACACTGAACAAATTCAGTTAGTTACATATGTACAGTAGCTGCTTGTTTTCAACCCCACTAAAACAGCATTTAAAATTAAATTTTATAAACTGACTATCAAACATCTTCATCTAACTAACACGATATTAAAAGACAGGTTAAAACATCTTATCTACAGCTTTATTATCAGCTAGTTCAAAAATCATATTAGAGTTTTTTAGCAACCCTAAACAAAGTTTTTGCTAGTTGGTTGAGACTCAAAATCTAATAGATTCATGCTTTTTCTTTTAAAAGAATTACACACAACAATGAAAAACAACCAAGAGAATAGATCATCCTACTGAATGATTTATAGACAATGTTGCCAATGTCTTTTGAAGTCCATTTAGTAAAATAATACTAGTGTCAATGTCACACCAACAGTAAAGGGGGAAATACAAGAAATATATAGTAGTAATCATGAGCAGGTATCCCTAGAATAGAAAAAAGGACCATTACTTGTCTTGTTGCTGTTTATGTGGAGACCACAGGCTATGGATCGTCTTTGAGGTGAGGTCATAGGTGAGAAAGACCTTCGATATCCACCATCGGGGTGTTCCCTGTAGCCCCTCCGGCTGACCTTGGCGGTGGTCCTTCAGGCTGGAGCGGGTCATGGCCCGTTCTTCCGGTGTGTGGCTGTCACGGGCATCCTCACTTAACTCCGTGACCACGGTCACAGTCACAGTATTCAGGTGCACTTTGTTTGGGTAGCACAGCTGTTATCATAAGCCTCATACGTCTGGTCATCATATTCACCCCCATAGCCATCATCATACACCTTGGACACTTTATGGCCTTAAGACTGTGACTGTATAGCCAAATAAACCCCGTTGATAAAATCCAATCCACTTCTGGTGTTTTGCATTCCAGCAGCATTAGCAAACTGGAACACTGTGTTTTGACTTTCGTTTGGTTCAAACAACTTTCTAACTTCTCCCCTAATTTCATCCTTAATCAACGGTTTATTTAGAAGTATGTTAGTTTGTTTGCAAATATTTGGGAATTTTCAGGTATTCTTCTGTTACTGATTTTTAATTTAATTCTATTGTAGTCAGAGAACATAGCTGTATGACATGAATCCTACATTTGTTGAGAGTTGTTTATGTCCCCAAATATGATCTATCTTGGTATATGTTCTATGTGCACTTGAATAGAACATGTATCCTGCTGTTGTTGAATGGAGCGTCAATTAGTTCAAGTTGATTGACAGTCTCGTTCAAGTCTTCTATATTGTTACTGGTGTTTTGTCTTCCTGATTTCAAAACATACTACAAAGCTACAGAAATCAAGACACTGTGGTACTAGAATAATCATAGAAATACAGATCAACAGAATAGAACTGAAAATCCAGAAATAAGCCTTCACATTCATGGCCAGTTGATTTTCAACAAGAGTGCCAAAACAAGTCAATGGGGGAAAGAAGAGTCATTTCAACAATCGGTGCCGGGACAACTGCATATACACATGCAAATGAAATGAAACTGGACTCTTGACCTCATTCAAAAATTAATTCAAAATGGATCACAGACCTAAATGTAAGAGTTAAAGCTAAAAAACTCTCAGAAGAAAATACAGGCATGAGTTTTCATGACCTTGGATTAGGAAAGGTTTCTGAGGTATGATACCTACAGCACAAACAACAACAACAACAAAAAGGTAAATTGGTCATCATCAAAATTAAAAGCTTTTGTGCTTCAAAGGACACCAGAAAAAATGAAAACACAACCCACAGAATGGGAGAAAAAATTTTTAAATTATTTATCTGATAAGAGATTTGTATCTGGAACATATAAAGAATACAAAATGAGAAAAGAAATGGCCACAGTGTTGGGGTCCTGTCAAAAAGAAAAAAAAATAGAAACTACGTTAGGTATTTGAAATGGGTAGCACTTGATACGATCAAGTAGTTATAAAACTCTTGGAAGAAATGAAAGAGCCACAGAGGAAAGGTGAGGTCACTCAGACAGCAGTAACTTCAGGAATCACCCACCACCTCTCGTGCAATGGGAACGGAGAGGGGGTGGTGTTAGCAGCCCCCATGGGTTTGCTCCCTGCTGGGTGCACCGCCATGAGAAAACTAGAACAGCCAAGGAGGGGCCTTGTGGGCTGGCCCCCAGAGCATGAAGAGGCACTGCTGGATTGAGGGAGACCCTGGGCCTCTGCCCATGCTGCTGCTGGAGGGGTCCACAGACTCCAGGAACTGGGAGACCCCCTCCTCCCCTCTCCCACTTCTCCCACTCTGCTTCCCCAGAGCAAAACCACGCAGGAAGCCCGCTGGGACAGGTGTGAGTTCTGCAGGTCCCAGGCCCCCTCCAGAGAATGAACAGGTCACTGACTCATCTGAGAATGAACAGGTCACTGACTCATCTACCACAAATGCAGTGCATCTACAGCTAAGGTTTTGGAACAGGTCCTACTTTCACATCTATGGAGAAACTCTTTCAGATGTGATCATACTGCATTTTCAATATACACCTGATTTTGTTCCTTTTGACTTTATTATAATTATATAGAGAATTACTATGATATGGTCTTCATGACCATGTTTTTAAAAACTATACAAAATTCTAGTGAGACTGGAACTGAAGTAGTGTTTCACAAAGTGTGATCTAAGGACCACCAGTATCAGAATGCCCTAAAATACTAATCAAAAAGGCAACGTTGGGGATCAAATCCTGTCTCCCATGAAAGGCAGGTTAAGGTCCCAACCCTGGTCCTGTGGATGTGGACCCAGGTGAGGTCAAGGTGAGCCCAAACTGAATGAAGGTGGGTCTTCATCCAACATGGCTGATGTTCTTATAAGCAAAGGAAATTAGACATCGAGAGGTCAGCCATGGGGTGCAGCCAGAAGCTGGAAGTCAGCAGAACCCACAAGAAAAAGGAGAAGGCTCTGCCATGTGATGGAGAAGCCAAGGTGCAAGGTTTGCTGGCAGCCAGCCTCAAAATGCCCCAGTCTTAGGAGAGAAAGCATCACTCTGCTGACGCCTCAGTTTTGGACTTCTAGCCTCAAAACCATGAGCCACTAAATTCCCATTGTATGGTATTTGTTTTTGCAGCTGGGAAACTAAAACAGACCTACAGAATCACTCTCTGGGATTAACATTCTTCAAGTAATATTTATAGACACCAATGTTGGTTAACCACTCCTTATGAAATCTAGAAAAGCATAACCATTAAGCTGTTCTGAAAACCAAAAGCTACACTATCTTCATTTTTCCATTCCCTAGAAGATTGGTACTGAGATCTGATAACCAGCTAGCTTTCTCCCCATTATCACTGGTCACCAAAACTGTCCCCTGAACATTTCTTTCACAGCACTGAGTTCAAAGTCTTCAAGGCTCCAAAAACGTTCCCAAATGTTTTCCACATTCAGCATCATTTAACCATGTCAGAACTGTGACTTCTACCTCCTAATCATCTTAACTTCCTGCTCATTTCAAAATGAATAGAGACTACAGCTATGTAATCATCTCCTGTAATAGCACAACCAGCACATTTTCCTTTTTTTTTTAAGTCTTCAATTTTTATTTTTAGACAAGTAAGCAGAGGATGAGAGTGAACAAAAGGAAGGGGAGGTCAGTGCAGCTTCTCACTGAGAAATCATGTGCAAGCTGCAAAACACTGGGGCATCCTGGGAAGATGCCTAAAGATCAAACATAAATCAGTTTTGGAATATGGAATTTCAGGGTATTTGGCAGCAACGATGGAGTCCCAAGAGTTTAATGGCAGCTCATCAAATTGCTCTATTAACCATTATCCCTCAAATGAATATTTATACAAGTGCCTTTTGTCTCAGAAAGAAATGAAATTTTTGGATCATCTTACTGGGTGAATCCACTTTCCTGCTTTCCCTGGGAGGAGAAGCATGATGGGCTAATAATATCATTTCTACATTTATGAAAGATTCACAGCCACTGAACCTTAACGTGAACTTTAATTGCTTCAGCTTTTCCAGCACTTTGTGCATGAGTCATTGAATACAGGCATTTTGCTTAGAAAAATGCACATGCAAAAGAGCCGTAAAGGCCCCTAATAGGAGTGTCCTCTGTGAATTCTGTCTAAGCAGGAGTCACATTTCTGTGCGTCTTTGGGCCAAATGGAAAGATTTTTCTTGACCTTGACTGTTGAGAAGGCTGCACATTGTGTATAGCTGCAGAATTCACCTCCCTCTGTGTTTTATTAAATCCATTCATCATTTACTGATAAACACCACCCTGGAAGGGAAAGGGGTAATAAGTGGACACTGATAGGCAGGCCAGGCAGGCCTTTCTGCAGCCAGCAAACCTGTGCAAAGTATCGAGAAGAATTCACATTGTTACAGGAGCTGCCAGGAGTGAGGAGACGGAGGGGAGACTGGAGGGAAGCCAGCCTCAAGCTTTGCACAAGAAAACGAAAAGGTTAACTTGTGGAAACAAAGTTACAAATAATAAAATGGTCCTGATTAACAAGACCACTACCTGGGATGCTTCTTTCAGACCCCGTGGCCCACCATTAACCAAATGAAGATCCCGCTGTCCGCACACGGCCTCCGTTTTCCTGTGCTGCCTTAGCACACCCCAGGAGGAGGCCATTGTTGCTCTTATACTTTTGTGACAAATTCCCTGAGTTTTTCTTCTCTGAATATTAAAAAAAAAAAAAAAAATGACCTTGTTGTAGCAGGTAACACAATTCCAATGCCTCCTGGAGGAGGGGAGAAAGGGAGGGAGAGAAGAGATGACATGTTAACAATCACAAAGGCAAGATGATGTGTGAAGATGGGTGTTTTGGGGAGCCAGAAGGAGCTCCGTGGCTGGAGGACAGGAGAAGGGAAGCCAGAGGGACTGGGTTAGGCTAGAGAAGTGGGTAGGGGCCCAATCTCTCCCTCTCTTTCCCTCACACACACACTTGAACTTTCATTCAGTGACCATTAATTGAGCAGGTACTTGTGCCAGGCCTTGTGCCGGATATTGTCTTTGCTCTCAAGAAGCTTGCTCGCTGGTGGGGAAGAAAGGCATTCATGAAATAATCAGAGTAGTGAATGTCCAGTGGACTCTGCAAGAAGGGAATATGTTTCTCTTCCAGCCTAAACCCAAGACACCTTGACCCAGGTGGGGGGATGAAAGGGGGTGAAGGAGGGAGCTCACAAAGGAATTAACACTTGAACTGGGATCTGAATAAGCAGGAATTGACTAGTTAGGAAGTGGGTACTGCACTTTATGATGAAAATGACAAGAAGCAATGAGGCCATGATCTGATTTTCATCCACCAAAGATCTCCCTGGCAACCTGGAGAAGGCAAGTCTGTGGGCATGAAGACCAGTAAGGCCACCGTAGGAGCCCAGGGGAACAGTGCATGCCCAAACTGGGACACTGGCTGTGGAGGTGCAATTCAGAGTAAATTAGGAGATAGCATTGACAAGCCTCAGTGACCTACTGGATCTGGGGCTGGAAGGAAGGATTTCCAGGTTCTGGTTTGGTCACCTGGAGCCGTTGAGGCTATTTAACCAGAAAATAGAATAAAACAGGAGGTTGTGGAGGGAAGGTAAGTTCATCCTTGGCCATGCTGAATTCGAGGTGCTAGTGGTGAGGCCCCACAGTGATGTCTGGAAGAGAGTTGGGTATGTGGGTCTGGGGAGACAGATCTGGGTTCATGAGAGACAATTGGGAACAATATAGAGATGGAAAAGCGTCCATTGGACTTAGCAAAGAGGAAGTCACTGATGAGCTGGGCAAGAACACCATGAGAGCAGAGATGGGGAGGAAATGGGATTGTGGTGGATCAAGAGTGGCTGGTCCCCTCGGGGTCCTGGGGAGAGGAGCAAATGCAACTGCTCATCTCCTCTGGGACCTCCCTTGGCCTCCACCTCACTGGGCCCCCAAAACACATGCCATGGTCCCCTCTACGGGTCAGGCCGTACACCTTAGCACTGAGGCATCTTACATAACGTGAGTTAGAAAAGCCAGTCACAAAACAAAACATATGATATAGTTCCATTTATAGAAACCTTCAAGACCAAGCAACATGTACATATTTGCAGTAGCCGGAGAGAAAAACAAAGAGACAGTGAACACAACATGCAGGACGGAGGAGGGGGCATTCAAGGCCCTCAGCGGTGCTGGTGATTGCTCGCTTTCCTAAGCAAGATGGTGAGAGCCTGTGGGCTTTTCCTTTTCTCCTTTTTGACATTTCTGAAATTATGAAGGTCTTTCAATCTCTGTCAGCCAGGTGACAATTGTGATGTATGTCATTTCCTTAGAAATACCATAACCAATTTCTTTCCCTTATACTTTCCTTTCTACATATGCACAAGAGTAATACGTGACTAAAACCTAATTCAGAATGACCTCTTTCTAGAAATACAAAAGAAAAATTCAAAGTGACCCAAATTATTCAGGGCCTCTCATCTGTCCAGCCTCCTTCAAGGCCCTGCTATGCATTCACATGTACAATACATTTTTTTTTGTAAAAGTTTGCAAAAGTTAGATATGTTATCTACAATTAGATACGATAACCGTCTCTTGTCCGGCGCTTTCTCCGCCCCGCCTCGAGTCCTCGGTCGGCGATGGGGACCAGAGAGATAAGGGGAGAGAGGGTGCGGACAATGTCTTACCCGACGCACTCGTGATCACTCTGGACTCGCAGCAGTGAAGCATGTAGGCTTTTAATGGAACTAGGCAATCATCCTCTTTACAGGTTCCGCCCGGGGCAAGACGCCTCGGGGGAGAACAACCTCGATGCGGCCGTCAGGCGCGGCTCCTTGTGGGCTGTCTCCCCGAGCTCTGCCCGGGAACTTTCTTATAAACCCTGCGTGTATCCAATGGGCTAACGCCACGCATACAAGCATGATTGGTGAATACAGAGGGTTCACAAAGCGGAAGCAGGATGTGGGCGCCATCTTTGCACCACTCGATGGGCGGGGGGAACTCAAGGGCAGGCTGCAGCTTAACAACTAGGCCAAATCCCGGAAGGTGGCTGCTCACATCTCCCCCTTTTTTATTTTATTTATGCCCCAGTGTCTCTAGTGATGAATGTGCTCCCGTGGACCTAGATGGCCCACAACGTATTTTTTGGTGCTTTGGGGAGTCTGGACTAGGCCCCAGCCATACGGAGGTGGGACCTCTGGCACCGACCAGAATGCTCACTTCATATAGAGACCGGAGAGCCCGCGAGCCGGAAACCACGTGGCTCTCCGTGCAGTACTCAGTCTCGCAACTGGGGGACAGGAGGATTAGGGGAAAGGTAGCCAGTGCCGAGGGCGTCACTAGGAGCCTCAAACGGCAAGGGTCCCGTCTGGCCACAACTAGGACTCTGCGTACGAGGTCAACCTGAGACAAAAATTAGGGCCACTGGTACCGAATGTTTATAAACGGGATTTTTAGCTGCAAACCTTACCCTCGAATGCCCCGCTTCGAGTGGTTGGGATGGGTGCTGGGCAGAGGGGCTATAGTCATCGTGATGGGGGTCGTGCCAGTAGTTGCAGATGGAGAATTAGCAGACCCGGTAGAGATTAGACCTCATGGAGGTGGGGAACAGCCACTTCAAATAGTCTGTACTGTCCCATCTGTGGTGAGGAGAGGGAGATGCTCGGAACCCCTGCATCTGTTCCCACAGGGGCCGCAAGCTCCCTCTCCCATCGAAGAGATCGAGCACTGTCACCACAGTCCCGGGGTGTGTCTGGTTGATGTATTCTAGCAGGTGGCGGAAACTGTAGGAGCTGTCGAAGAGCCCATGCACCACGATGACAGGCTTGTAGGGTGCGAGGTGGGGGGCGGGGGCCGTGGGCAGCAGCAGCAGCAGCAGTGGCAGAAGCGGCCACAGGAGCAGGACCCCCGCCGGGGGGAGCCGCAGCCCCCAGAGCCTCAGCATGCTCCCGCCTAAGCGACGAGGGCGACGAGGGCCTGGCCTGGGTCCGTGGGCCTTGCTCCGCGCACTGTTTACTTCACCCTAGTCCGGAACTCTCCGGGGAGGGGAAGGGTGTGAGGAGGGAGGGCGCCAATAGGGGTGAACTCCCAGACTGCCCCATGCTTGCAGTCGGCACTATCTTGTAATCACTCGGAGAGCTCTTCCGAGTCCCCGGGGCTACCTGAACGCCCACGGGCCCTAGTCCTCGTATGGAAAGGGGGTGCTTACCTTCTCGCGGTGATCAGTCGCGGAGGTCAAACCACGGATCCCGGGAGCACGTCTCCGTCGGCTCGAGGGGAACGCGAATGAGGTTCCCCGTACGGGCCACCACTTGTCCGGCGCTTTCTCCGCCCCGCCTCGAGTCCTCGGTCGGCGATGGGGACCAGAGAGATAAGGGGAGAGAGGGTGCGGACAATGTCTTACCCGACGCACTCGTGATCACTCTGGACTCGCAGCAGTGAAGCATGTAGGCTTTTAATGGAACTAGGCAATCATCCTCTTTACAGGTTCCGCCCGGGGCAAGACGCCTCGGGGGAGAACAACCTCGATGCGGCCGTCAGGCGCGGCTCCTTGTGGGCTGTCTCCCCGAGCTCTGCCCGGGAACTTTCTTATAAACCCTGCGTGTATCCAATGGGCTAACGCCACGCATACAAGCATGATTGGTGAATACAGAGGGTTCACAAAGCGGAAGCAGGATGTGGGCGCCATCTTTGCACCACTCGATGGGCGGGGGGAACTCAAGGGCAGGCTGCAGCTTAACAACTAGGCCAAATCCCGGAAGGTGGCTGCTCACAGTCTCTTTCCACTCCAACTTCCCCTGAGTCACGGCACCCTCCCCTGCTTCTCTGTGCCAGCCGGCACCAGGGCACCCACGCTTATTTGTGGAATCTGGCTGAAGGGAAGTTGAATCTGTGGTATATTTAGTGAGAGACATTTATGTAGTGTGCAGTTATTTCTGTGTGTAGTTATTGCCGGCTGTCCAAGGGTGGGAATGACTTCTAGGAACACTGCTCATGTGACAGGAAGTTACAATGCCAGAGACGTAAGCAGATATTAATGTAATCTACAGGGCTCTGTCCCTGAAATGAGGAATCTATATAGTTCTAGAAGAAATGGGGTTCAACATGCAGAGCCAGAAGTCAGTCTATAGTATCAAATAGCCATGTCAGCTAGTTAATTAATGAACACAGGTTGTTTTTGTTTTTTTTTTTTTTTCTGGATTTTGCGATGTTTGTGGTATTTGTCAGCTTTTTAAAATGGCTAATTTGTAATTATTTCTTTTCAGTTCTAAAGATTGACTTTTGGCCCTAATTTTATACTCATGATTTTGTACATCTTCTTTAAGAGTGCCTCCGGGACTGAAGGTGCTTCACTCCTCCACACAACCCGTGTCTGCTGCTGGATGGGAGTTTGGAGGCCGCCTTTGCTGCTGAGAGGAGGGGAAGTAGGGCGTGGGCATGTGGCGTCTGCTGGGTTCTGGGAGGGGTCTTCTGGTAAAGGGCCGACTGCAGACAGGGCAAGTCTCAGGAAACGGCCAAGGCTGGGAAGGGAAGGTCATGGCAGCACCACATGCTGGCTGGGCAGGCCCGAGAGAGAGCACATAAAGCGTGGGGCCAAACCCGTCCCAGACGAGGCTAGTCCTGATTTCTGTGGCAAGACCAGGGAAAATTCAATCACAATCACTGCCAGATAAACTAGGCCTGCAATTTTGTCAGAAAGAGTTAGGTAAATCTAAAGGATCCTTGTCACAGCCCAAGAGGGCTTTTGTAGCCAAAGGACTAAAGAAAGCACCAGACAGGTTCTGAGACATAAGCTTTTATTATGGGGCTTACCTACAGGGTGGGGAAGTCGAGCCACATTGCCCTGAAATCAGGAGCTTCTCTGAATGGATCCAGGAGCTGCTCTGAATGGCAGCCAGTTCAGAGCACAACGTGGAAATAGTCTGCACTTTGGGGGGCTGAATAAGCTGGTTATAAGGGCTCGACTTCCAATGGGTGTGAGAGCATAAGGCAGGGAGCGGGGTCCTGCAATGTAGGGAGGGGGTGATTGTAATCAACAGGGAGAGGGAAGGATTATAGACTATCTTGTAGATAACAGTATCTCAGGGAGTCTCAGGGAGAAGGTAGTTATAGATTACATTTAGACAAGGAGAATAGGTCAAACAGGTCCTAGTTCAAGCAAACTGCTGTGTGCAATCTTCAAGACACTTGGGGGCCTGGGGCTCCCACAATCCTTATAAGTTATTGTTCACTCTACATCAGTGGCTGTGCTCATTAGCATCCCCCGGAGACCTGTGAGAAAACAGCAATTGCAGGTGCATCTCCAGGGATTTAATTTGTCTGGGGACGGAGCCCCGGGACATCTGCAGTTTAAGGCTTCCAGGTCGCCGCGTTGGGAGCCTGTGCCTACCCCACAGCTGTGTGGTTCTCTATTATCTGTGCCTGTTCCATTGCCAGGAAATGGCAGGTTAGCGCAGGTGTCCACAACATTTCTTTCCATACCATGGTGGAATGTTCCTCTATTAATTTAGACAGAACCTGCATTTTGCAAGTCAGACTGCAGATTTGTACTCGGTGCCTCCGGGGTGCTGGCTGAGGGCTAAGCCCTTTTGCATTTATGGGTCCCCTGAGGCTCAGCCAGGTGAGATGACTTTCATATGTTTTTTTTCTTTTTTCTTTTTTAATTAGAGGAGTTGTAGATTTACAGAAAAGTCATACAGAAAACGCAGAATCCCACACTACCCTATTAGTAACACTTTGCATTAGTGTCGTACATTTGTTACCATTTGTGCCAATTTGAATGTATTATATCCCCCCAAACGCCATTATCTTTGATGTAATCTTGTGTGGGCAGACCTATTAGTGTTAATTAGATTGAAATTCTTTGAGTGTTTCCATGGAGATGCGCCCCACGCAACTGTGGGTGATGACTCTGATTGAATAATTTCCATGGAGGTGTTGGCCTGCCCATTCAGGGTGGGTCTGAATTAAATTACTGGAGCACTGTATAAGATCAGACAGAAGGAGCAAGCTGCTACTGCCAAGAGGGACACTTTGAAGAAAGCACAGGAGCTGCAGATGAGAGACAGTTTGAAGATGGCCGTTGAAAGCAGACTCTTGCTCCAGAGAAGCTGAGAGAGGACAAATATCCCAAGTGCAACTAAGAGTGACATTTTTGAGGAACTGCAGCCTAGAGAGGAACGTCCTGGGAGAAAGCCATTTTGAAACCAGAACTTTGGAGCAGACACCAGCCATGTGCCTTCCCAGCTAACAGAGGTTTTCCGGACACCATTGGCCATCCTCCAGCGAAGGTACCAGATTGCTGATGTGTTACCTTGGGCACTTTATGGCCTTAAGACTAACTGTGTAACCAAATAAACCCCCTTTTATAATAGCCAAACCATCTCTGGTGTTTTGCATTCTGGCAGCATTAACAAACCAGAACACCATTGATGAAAGACTATCATTGTAAGTGTACTATTAACTACAGTTCATAGTTTTCATTAGGGTTCACTGTTTGGGTTATACAGGTGTACAATCCAAATTAAGCATTAACACCCCATTCTTTACCACCACCCCAACCCCTGCTAACCTGTACTCTAGTTTCTCATTCTATGAATTTGCTTGTTTTAATTATTTCATATCAGTGAGGTCATACAATGTTTGTCCTTTTGTGTCTAGCTTATTTCACCCAACATGTCTTCAAGGCTCATCCATATTGTCGCATGTATCAGAATTCCATTCCCTTTTACAGCTGAATAAAATTCCATCTTAGGTACATGTTTTGTTTATCCGTTCATCTGTTGATGGACATTTGCTTCCATCTTTTGGCAACTGCGAATAATGCTGGTATGAACATCAGTGTGCAAATACCTGTTCAAGCCCCTGCTTTCAATTCTTGTGGCTATATACCTAGAAGTGGGATTGTCAGGTCATACAGTAATTCTGACCTTAACTTTGTGAGGTGCCACCAAAATTTTTCCACAGCAGATGCATTACTTTACATTTCCACTAACAATGAACAAGTATTCCTATTCTTCCACATTGGGCCAGTTTGAATGTATTGTGTCCCCCAAACGCCATAATCTTTGATGTAATCTTGTGTGGGCAGACATTATCAGTTTTGATTAGATTTCTTTGAGTGTTTCCATGGAGATGTGCCCCACCCAACTGTAGGTGATAACTGATGACATAATTTCCATGGAGGCGTGGCCCCACCCATTTAGGGTGGGCCTTGATCAGTGTAACTATATAAATGACCTGATGGGCAGAGGGAACTCAGTGCAGCTGTAAGTGATGTTTTGAAGAGGAGCTACAGCCAAGAGGGACACTTTGAAGAAAGCACAGGAGCTGCAGATGAGAGACAGTTTGAAGATGGCCGTTGGAAGCAGACTCTTGCTCCAGAGAAGCTGAGAGAGGACAAATACCCCAAGTGCAACTGAGAGTGACATTTTTGAGGAACTGCAGCCTAGAGAGGAACGTCCTGGGAGAAAGCTAACGTACCTTCCCAGCTAACAGAGGTTTTCCAGATACCATTGGCCATCAGCAAGTGAAGGTACCCTATTGCTGATGTGCTACCTTGGATACTTTATGGCCTTAAGACTGTAACTGTGTAACCAAATAAACCCCCTTTATAAAAGCCAATCCATTTCTGGTGTTTTGCATTCCAGCAGCATTAGCAAACTAGAACACACATCCTCTCCAACACTTGTTATTTTTGTTTTTTTAACAGTAGCCATTCTAATGAAGTGGCTATCTCATTATGAAATATTATGAAATAGTATCTCATTATAGTTTAATTTGCATTTCCCTAATGGCTAACATATTGAGCATCTTTCCATGTGCATTTTAGCCATTTGCATATCTTTGGAGAAATGTCTATTCAAGTTATTTGTCCACTTTTTAATTGGGGTGTCTTTTTGTTGTTGAGTCATCTGTTTTTTGACTGTTTTGATCACTTCTGTATTTGCAGCATTTAGACTAGTGCCTGGCACCTAGCAGGAGCTCAATAAACATTTGTTTTATGAATTAATTGCCTTATCCCACGAGGCAATGACAGTGGGTGAATTCTGGTGACCCAACATCATTTTCAATTTTAACGTCTGATCACTGAAACGCATTTCCATTTCTGATTCCTTAAAGCCGGCCTCCCCCACTGTGGAGTGTAGACCCCCTTACAGCTTTGGGTGCCTCTGGGCGCCGCCTCCTTCCACTCAACCCACCCTCCCTCACCCGAGATATGCCCTAACAGGGTAGCTCCCAGGATACGCTCCGGGTCACGTGAACGCCACACCCAGCAGGCCCTAGATCCGTCTCATACTGCGCATGCGTATTGTTTCTGAGCCAGCGCCTTAAGATGCTAGCGCAGGCGCAGACATCGGCTTCCGCCCAGCTGGGGGAAGAGGCGGGACGATGGGACGGCGGAGCGAGCGTGCGCGGAAGAGTTGCGGGGCTTGGGCGCTGCGGCCGGCCTAACCTGAGCAATTGGAGGCAAGATGCAGGTGTGTGAGGCCTCGGGCGCGGGCCTGGAGGCTGTGGCCGCTTATCTGGGCTGCTGCGTCCTAGCCAGCGGCAGACGGTCCTGGCCGGGCCTACGGAAAGCGCCGGGCGCCACAGACCGCCGCGGAGCCGCGCGCGCGAAGTCCGGCGCAGGCGCATTGCGCGAGGGCTTGGTGGTCCCTTCCGGACCCCGGCTGACACCGAACCGCGGCGCCTCTGCTCCGAGTCTTGCCCCCCGCTTGCCCGTGTCGCCGACCCACGTGCGATCGAGGCCCGCAGGAAGTGAAGGCCCCGCCGGAGTCGCGGAGCCCGAGTTTCTGGCTCGCCGAGAGCCGTGAGGACCAGGCCTCCTGAGTGTCGGTCTTCCGTGGGGGTGCGCGCCCCGTCACCTCCATGGCGCCCACAGCCAGTCCCAGGGCCCCCTGCTCAGTGTTACCTTCCGTCCTGAAGCGGATAGGACCTGAGCCCCCTAGTTTTGTCCTTTTATCACATCAGAAATTTGGCTAAGATCCAAAGAAAAGGGAGAGAAAATGCACTCCACGGAAGTGACAGCTAAATTTTAGTCTTCGCTCACCGAGGCATGGTCTTGTTGCTGTCCACGGACTCTGCCCTGAAGGTTATTTTGCTGCCTCCAGATCTCACTTTGTCAAGAGTTCTGATTCATTAGTCTTGGATGGGAAATGGAGGTGGTAGCGGTATGTTTGGGGGGGGGGGCAGCGGGCATCAGGGGCTGGAGAGGTTCATCACGCACAAATATACTGTCTCTGCCATGCAAACACTCTTAAATTTTGAAGAGGAAGTGCTGCCCTGGTCTCTTCTGCATGAGTGGCTCCTTTTCATTCTCTGTCCTTCAGGTCTTTGCTTAAAAATGTCACCTCTTCAGATGCCTTCTCTGACCCGTGTTGAAAGGATTCTCTGCTCATTTTTCCTTCATTATCTCTCAGGAAGCCAGTGACACAGCTGAAGATGGGGCCTGGTTATCCCAGTGCCATTCTCCACTACTCCTGTTGGTTTTATATTCCAGACCAGGTCTGAGCTCTGCTAGCCATGTTCCTACAAAGCCATGCAAAATGGAAATTTAATTTGCTGGGTTCTGGACTGAAGAGTCTATGCTGACATTTATCCTTCTGAGTTTTGATCTGGGTAAATTAGACCTCCCATTCCAGCATGTCAGTGCCTTTCTAAATGCCATGCCTCTCGTAGGCTTGTGGTGAGGTTTAGGTGAGTGCTCACAGGTAAAGAGGTTAGAAGAGTACCCAGCCCTTCCTCTGCTCTTCCTCAGGTTTGGCCATTAGAGAATTTGGTCACTCTGGCATCGGGCCCTCCTCCCTCTCCTTTCATTCTGCTGCATTCTTCTGCAGCCTCTTGCAGCTCTCAGATGCTCCAGGTATCACAATTTCTCTGCTCTTGAGCCCTTTGCACAAGCTGGTCTCTCCACTTGGAAAGTTGTTTCCTGAGCCCCCAGCCCTCATGGCTGGTTCCTGACCATCCTCAAGTGACGGCTAAGTGCCACCTCTTCCCTGTCCACCCTGTAGAACGAGGGCCCCCTGTCACTCTCTTGGTCACTGCACTTGCCACGAAGTATATATCTGTTTTTATATTTCCTTGTTCATTGCCTGTTTCTTCCCCTCTACTGACTAATGTAGGTGACTCTTGGCTGCACCATACTTCCCTACTGTTCAAGTTTACATTTAATAAATATTTAGTGCATTTCTGTTGAGTAATCACTCCAGGTCATTAATGAAAGTACTGAACAGAAGGTCAGAGCCTTGATGTCAGTGTTGTTGCCAGTCTGCATGTCATATCCTGATTTTTACCCCAAGACTAGCTCCTCTGTGGAGGAGATGAGAGGGAGCAGGGGAGGAGCGGAAGGAAAGAACAGAACAGGTGCTGTGGGTCATTTGACACCTTGGAAATAGGCCCTGGGATTGTTTGGTTTGAGTTCCTCTCTTCCTGCCACCTTCCCTGTTGGACCTACTGCCCAGACTGGACTCTGCACTCACGGTGTCCTTGGTCCTCCTGTCCTAGGACCCCAATGCAGACACCGAGTGGAACGACATCCTGCGCAAAAAAGGAATCTTGCCTGCAAAGGAAAATTTGAAAGAATTGGAAAAGGAGGCCGAAGAAGAAGAAGAGCGAGTCCTTCAGCAGTCAGTTGGTGAGCTCGCTTGTTTTCTTTTTTTGTTTCACGTCTACCTGGCTTAGAAAAAACTTTGTAAACTTCACAGCTCTGGTAGAAGGTGTCGTTGAGGAAGAGTCAAAAGACAGACGTGCTGGCACAGACACTGAGTGACGTCAGGCAAGTCACAGGGTGTCTCCAGCCGTCACCTTGGGCCATAGAATTGGGGGACTTCCGAGATGTCTTTCAGTTCCACAGTTGCTTGTCTAAGTCAGATGAGCACATGATAGTTCAAAGAAAGTATTTCTGAGTTTGACTTTCTGGCTTATGATTCACTTTGGTAATGTCACGGAAATTTGTGAAAAAAGTTTTGTGTGTTTTCTTCGAAGGTTATATTTTATTATCTTTGTGGTTTGATGGAGAATATTAAATTAAAATAATTTCATTTGAAGAGGCATAAGATGTTTGCGATATATGGGGTCTAAAAGAGGTTTACTCAGAAGTGGTCATAGCACCTGAGTCAGAGTCCCTTGGGGTGCATGTTGAAAAAATCCCCAGTCCCCACTAAATCAGAGAGTCTGGGGAGTAAGGCCCGGGAATCTGTATTTAAACAAGAGCCTCAAATTATTTCTGGTACACGCCTGTCCTAGTTTGCTAATGCTGCAGAATGCAAAACGCCAGAGATGGATTGGCTTTTATAAAATGGGGGTTTATTTCACTACACAGTTACAGTCTTAAGGCCACAAAGCATCCAAGGTAACACCCCAGCAATTGGGTACCTTCACCGGAGAATGGCCAATGGCATCCGGAAAACCTCTGCTAGCTAGGAAGGCAGCTGGCATCTGCTCCAAAGCTCCGGCCTCAAAACGGCTTTCTCCCAGGATGTTCCTCTCTAGCAAGCTTGCTCCTCTTCAAAACGCCACTCACAGCTGCACTCCCTTTTTCCCCCCCGAGTCAGCTCATTTATGTAGCTCCACCGATCAAGGCCCACCCCGAATGGGTGGGGCCACACCTCCATGGGAACATCTCATCAGAATCATCTCCCACAGCTGAGTGGGGCACATTCCAAGCAAATCTAACCAGCACCAAAATTTCTGCCCCACACAAGACCACAAAGATAATGGCATTTGGGGACACAATACACTCAAACCGGCACATTCCACCCCGTGAACCCCAAAATGACATTATCTTTCCAAATACAAAATACATCCATCCCATAACAACATCACAGAAACTTACATCATCTCAGTTACAATAGTCAAGTACGAAATCCCATCAAAATCAATTTAGGCATGGTCAGTCCTAAAGGCACAATTTTTCTTTAGCTGTGGATCTGTGAATTTAGAACAAGTTATGTGCTTCCGATATACAAAGGACAGACATTCATAGGATAAACATTTCCATTGCCATAATGAGAAACAGTAAGGAAAACAGGGTTAACAGGAGCAAAACAGTTCCTAAAACCCACAGGACAAAGTCCATTAGATTTCAAAGTCTGAGAGTCATTTACAGAACAACGTTGCATCCTTGGGGCTTGAGAGAGCGGGAGCCTAACCCTTCCCAAGGGTGTTTTTGGCAGCTGTTTCCTCTCCAAATGCTTGGGTGAGTGCTCCAGCATATCCACACATTGGGGAGACCACCTTCTCGGCCCCACCCTCCTCAAACCTTGGGGCAGCTCCCGGATTCCCTTCCATCTCCGGGGCACACGCTCAACCCCTTCAGAACAGTGGGGTGGCAGCCAGGCTCTCCCCAATTCCCTGGGAATGTGCTCCACCCTCTTTGGGACCTCGGGTGGCAGAACTCTTCCAGAGCATGGAGGCGGAAGGCCCTCCCTCGACCTCCAGGGCAAACTCACCCTTTCCATGCCTGTGGGCTGCTCCCCTCTCCCAGCCCAAGACCTCCTGACTCCAGACCTCAACCTCCATGGCTCTGTCTTTGAAGAGATTTTTCCTTTAATTTTTTCCTTGTCTGTCTCCTCCAGTCCAGACCGGCAATGGCTCTGTCTATAAAGATCTCGCAAAAATTCCGTTGGCTTTGCATGAAGCACGCAGGGGTCAAAGCCATCAGACAATAGGACTTTCCACAAATCCTTTCTGGATAATTCCATCTCCAATCTTGGCTTGTACTGAAATGGTAGCTGGGTTCCATGTTTGGTTACATCCTCATGTTGGGCTGTAGCTTCTGGGATTCCACCCCCTGGAAGCTTGTAACTTTCCAAGCCATCAGCTTCTGGTTTCTTTGAACCCAAGAGTTCAGTTCTAAGTTCATCTCTTTCTGCTCTCATTTTACTATAAGCTGCAAGGAGAAGCCAGGATACGTCCTCCACATGTAGTCTGGAGATCTCCTCAGCTAAGTATTCCAGGTTGTTGCTTCCAGATTCTTCCTTCCATCTGACACCAGGGCTCAATTTTGCCAAATTCTCTGCCACTATAAAACAAGGATCGCCTTTCTTCCAGTTTGCAACAACACATTCATCATTTCTGCTCAAGTCCTCATCAGAAGTATCTTTAGAGTCCGTATTTCCACAAACAGTCTCTTTAAAACAGTTTTGGCCTTTTCTATCAAGCTCCTCACAACTCTTCCAGAAACTCCCCCTTATCCATTTAAAAAGCCGTTCCAACATGTCTGGTATCTGCAAACTCAGCAGCAAAAGCACCCCACTTCTCTGGTACCAAAATCTGTCCTAGTTTGCTAATGCTGCAGAATGCAAAACGCCAGAGATGGATTGGCTTTTATAAAATGGGGGTTTATTTCACTACACAGTTACAGTCTTAAGGCCACAAAGCATCCAAGGTAACACCCCAGCAATTGGGTACCTTCACCGGAGAATGGCCAATGGCATCCGGAAAACCTCTGCTAGCTAGGAAGGCAGCTGGCATCTGCTCCAAAGCTCCGGCCTCAAAACGGCTTTCTCCCAGGATGTTCCTCTCTAGCAAGCTTGCTCCTCTTCAAAACGCCACTCACAGCTGCACTCCCTTTTTCCCCACGAGTCAGCTCATTTATGTAGCTCCACCGATCAAGGCCCACCCCGAATGGGTGGGGCCACACCTCCATGGGAACATCTCATCAGAATCATCTCCCACAGCTGAGTGGGGCACATTCCAAGCAAATCTAACCAGCACCAAAATTTCTGCCCCACATAAGACCACAAAGATAATGGCATTTGGGGGACACAATACACTCAAACCGGCACAACGCCAAAGTCTGAAAACCATTGATCACAGCTGCAGCTGGTACTTGTGTTCCCCATTTACATGTTAGAGCTAATTTAGAGAAGAATTTCTTGTAAAGCATTTATCTAGCAAATGTTTATTGAAAAATTACTATGTGCCAGCTTCTGTTTTAGGCACTGGGGATTTAGCTGCGCAGAAGCCAAACATCCCTGCCTTCTTGGAATTTATGTTCTAGTGGGGGAGATAGTCAACAAAGAAATAAGTAAAGAAGGGAAATAAAGCAGGGAATGGGCTGGAAAGGATGAGAGAAGAGGTGAGTACAATTCTATACAGGCCAAAGAGGGCCTCCTTGTGAAGATGACACTTGAGTAAGAAGCTGAAGGAGAGGAAATTGGTTGAAGATGACATTTGTGTAGACATTTGTGTAAGAAGCTGAAGGAGGTCTTTGAATAGACTGGAAGGAGGCGAGGCAAGCTACCTTGGCAATTGAAAGGCAGGCCTGACATGTTGGAGAATCTGTGAAGAGAGCCCAGTGGGACTGGGAGAGAGTTGTAGAAAATGAGTTCAGAGAGGCAACTAGAGGCCAGATGATTTAGGGCCTTGTAGGGCTTTTATCCCTCATGAGGCAAGAAGCTGTTGGAGGGTTTGAACAGAGGATGGGCATGTCCTCCATTTTGACATCCCCGTTCTTGTTGGACATGGACCGTAAGGGGTAAGGCAGGAAGCAGGAAGACCCATCTGGAAACTACTTCAGTAACTCAGGTGAGAGATGACAGTGGCTTGGCCCGGGGTGGTAGTGGTGGAAGTGGCGAGAGGTAGTTGCATCTTGATCTCTTCTGAAGGTCGGGCCAATGGGGTTTGCTGACAGGTTCTTTGTGGGGTGGGAGAGAAAGATGAGTCAAGGACAACTGGAAGGTTCTGGGCTTGAGCATCTGGAAAGACGGCATTGCCTCCAACTGAGGTGAGGAAGGCTGAGGGAAGAGCAGGTCTGGGGCTCACTTCGGGACGTGTTAAGTCTGAGGTGCTTGTTAGATGACAATGTTAAGTGGACAGTTTACGTGTTTTTCCCCAGATCAGAAGAAGTTGATAGTATTGAAAGCTGTGAGATTGGATGCGACCGCAAGGGAGAGCATTATGGACAGGGAAGAAAAGGAGTCAAAGGGCTGAGCCTTGGGGAACTCCAGTTGGCAAAGGATCCAGAGGAAGGGCGGCCGTAGAGGTAGGAGAAGAGGGGGTACCCCGGAAGCCGGAGGAGGAAGGGCTTCAGGGGGGAGGCAATGACCACTTGGGTCCAATGGTGCTTGTCGGTCGAGGAGGGTAAGGACTAAAGACTATCAGAGCTCATTGTTGACCTTGATAAGAGCAGTTTCAATGGAGTGATGGTGGGTGAAAGTCCAATGTGATGTCAAGAAGCAGGAGTGTTTATAGTGACAAAAGATAGAGGTTTTATGGCAGTTGGTTCGAAAAGAACAAGAAATAGTATGAATCCAGGAAGGGATTGCTTGGGGAGGGCACTAGCTTCCTCCATCTCCTTGGATGATAGGAGAACCGTTGAACTAATAATCCTCAGTCAAGGGAGGGCATAATGGATTTTAAATCTACATTATTTTTCTACTAGGGTTGGACCAGACAACTTCAGGCAAATACAACTCTTGTTTTATAAACTTGAGAAACTTCTCATTCATCTCTTTATTATTGGATGGCATTAAGACAGTCAAGCCTTTGGATATCAGCTTAGTTCCATCATTTTAAAACACCCACAACTTCTTATTCACTAATATAATGCTTTAAATACTTTTTATTTTGGTTTTGGTGGGCTGGCACCTTCTGGTGTTACATGTACATCTTTAGGAGAAAAGTGAAGGGAGAAAAAAGTCCGAGTTCATTTTTAATGTTTTTGCTTTGTGCTAACCTAACTAATTTCAGTGAAAACCTATGAAGATATGACTTTGGAAGAGCTAGAGGATCATGAAGATGAATTCAGTGAGGAGGATGAGCATGCTATTGAGATGTACAGGTTAGTGCTCCTCAAAGGGACTGTGTGTTTTTTGTTTTTTGCTTGGTAATGAAATGTGTGTCCTTTAAAAAATTAATTTTCTGGCTGAGATAACATTTGGAAAGGAATATAATTCATAATCATATTGTACATTTCAGCAAACTGGCCTTAGCCTTTTGTCATGAGGCAAATAAATAAACCTGGACCTTTACAAATGTTGCACTCTGAAAGATATATATGTATGTGCGTATGTGTATGAATGTATATTGGACACTGCTCTCCTCCATTGTGCAGGCAACAAAGACTGGCCGAGTGGAAAGCCACTAAACTGAAGAATAAATTTGGAGAAGTTTTGGAGATCTCGGGAAAGGATTATGTCCAAGAAGTTACCAAAGCTGGTGAGGGCTTGTGGGTAATCTTGCACCTTTACAAGCAAGGGTGAGCTCATCTTACAAACACGGTCTTTCAAATGTCATTTGGAATGAAGTCTTGAACATCTCTGGCTTAATCCTTATCATAGGGCTTATTTTACTAGGGTTATGTGTCCTTATTGCTGATTAATGCCTAATGTTCATCTTTAAGACTTTTCACATTAATGTTTTGTGACTCATACACAGATGCCTTTGTTTAAATACAGCAGTGAACACTTTGCTTTTGTTGAAACAGAATTCCTTATCTATCTATCTAGAGGAACTCTGGCTTTCAAAATTCTACAGAATTAATCACTTTGTAGTTGGCACAAGTGCCCTTTATAAACATTTTCATTGTTCGTTGGTGCAGTGGTCCTCCAGCATTCCTTGTCTGTCCAGTGTTCTATCCTGGAGCCGTACTTGACTAGTTGTTTTTTTTTAAAGCAGGAAATATTCTGACCCATCTCACATATTCTAAATCTTGAATGTTCGTCTTCTTCAACCTTACAGAAGGGTGTAACAGTTATATTGTACATTGAAGCTGTTTTTCTATTGGGTCAAATAAAACTGAACATTGATTTTGAGTTTAGTTTTCCCAAACATATTAGAAAGTTGTTTTTTTTTTTTTTTTTTAAGTTAAATTTGGTTGGAATGGCAGAATCACGTCAGAAGCTATTGTGAGGTTTGATATGGGGTGGAAGGGTGGTTGAACTTTGGTTTGTAGAAATACAGAATCACAACAGCTGCTTCTGGGTTTTATTTTTCTTTTATAGAATTCCTCTGTGTGCCCTGATAAATCAACACTTCAGTGAACTTGCAAGGAAGTTTCCTGATGTCAAATTTATCAAAGCCATTTCGACCACCTGCATACCCAATTATCCTGATAGAAATCTGCCCACAATATTTATTTACCTTGAAGGTGATATCAAGGCTCAGTTTATTGGACCTCTAGTGTTTGGTGGCATGAACCTGACAAGAGATGGTAAGGGGGCTATTGGAAATGGTCAGGGACATGTTAGAGACAGAAGGAGAATGCCTACTTCCTAAGTACGTGTTATAATGATTCCCTTCTACCTCAGTGAGGGTGATTGTTAAAAGGGAAGAGCACATTTACTTCCTCATCCTAGACTAGCACTCAAGGATGGTTACAACTGGGGTCTGATAATTCTCAGCTGAAGGAGGCCTGGATGGATTTTTGAATACATATATTTAAGTCACATGGACATGTTTATAACAGATGCTGTCATACATGTATTAGCCTTCTGTATAGAAATATTTTCTCAGTTGAATATCTTGGTATATTTTTAAATGTAAATGAGAACTTTATTTAATTCTGCCTCTTCCTGAAGGATGTGTTTTTTAATTCCTTTCCACCCTTTACACATGGAGATGTCAAAATAGATGTACACATATAATGTGAAAGAGAGAACCTGAGACCAGAGAGTTCCCACCAAGTAAAGTTCTCTCTTTATTGAAATAATTCTAACTATGTTTTATTGGTCTTTAATATTTTTAAACAAGACTTTATGTAGTACTAAAATATTCAACTGGGAAATTATATGTATATACATACATGGATATATATACATACACATATACATAAAAAATCCAGCAATTCTACATTATTGCAGTGTTCAAAGGCATATAACATTTCAACCTAAATATGTTTGTATCTTACTTTGATGTTTTTGAACATACCATTAGGGGAGAGAGATGGGTATGCAATAGTGGTTATAGTCTTTATCTCTAGAAAAAGTCGTATTTGAGGGTTAATAAAGTCATACATAACAATGATTACAGCATATAAATGAACAGTAACATTAAACACATATATGTATGTTTATCTGTGTTAATGTGAATATATAAATATACATAGATACATAAATATATTCTAGAGCCAAGAATTAGAAATATTGAGTTTTATTCTAAGAAATTTGCTGAATTTTCATAACGTTCAACTGAGATACCCAGAGTTTAAAATATGGTGTTATTCATCTCCATAGAGCACCCTAAATTAATATGGTGGCATCACTAAAATTGGTTGTCAGATTTTAATGGAAGTATCTAATTCTCAGCGCATCACTGCTTTCATCCAGTTTTAAACTGGGCATAACTGAAAGCCGGGCTCTTTGTCTTGGAATCTCTTGGGTAGTCCCTTAGTCTTGCTAGGGTCTCTGCAGTAGAAAAATGCAGCAGTAGATTTTGCTTCACAAAGGTCCCACGCCCATGTAGAGTTTCACTGATGATAAGAAAGTGAAATCAGGAGATGAGCCATTAGTTACTGATTCTTTACTTTCTGGTACTTTCTTTAGTTTATTATGTGGAACAAATGTATCAGTTCTAGGCTGTCGTCATACATTTATCCTTTGACTGTAATAGACTGAAACAGTGGATGCAGGGCTGAAGAATTTCCTTTTGTTAACTAAAATTAAATTTAGTGATTAGATTGCCAGCAGGACTGTGAAGTTTATTTCCTTGAGATGATTCATGCTGATTTATTTCCTGGCAGTTGGTCCATGCTGAGAAACTACAGTTTAGTCTTTTATTTTATTTGAATTTCTGTATTTGCTCAGATTTATGTAATTTCCCATTTGATCTCATCTTCTGAAAAAGTGAAAGTGTTTTGTGTTCTCCTTATTCAAGGTCTAATTTTTTCTCCTTCCTTCTATGCACCTTAAAATTAGGGCACTAAAATTAAATTGTCACCAGATTTTGATGATTGTAGTTCCTGCTTAGAAAAAAAGAACATGAACGGATGGACTTGAGAGCGTGAGGGGTCCATCTAGGACAGTTTCTTAGTTGACCTGCTTTTTCCTCATCATTTAGAATTGGAGTGGAAATTGTCGGAGTCTGGAGCTGTCAAGACAGACCTGGAGGAAAACCCTAGGAAGCCACTTGAAGACACGTTGCTGTCCTCAGTGCGGAGCTCGGTCCCCACCGGGAGAGGCAGCGAGTCCGAGGAGGACTAGGCCGCAGCCGGGGTGACCCTCAGCCTTCTTGATGTGATGAGCCAAATGCGTTTTTAGAAAAAGGAGAATGGAGGATTCATCCTTCTGTTTTTAACCTTTTATAATTATATTTAAAGTCTTTTACAACTCAGAAATAATCATTGCTAGGAATCTTATTAAATTTTTTGCAACATTCTTTTTAAATTTATGATATGTCCCTAAAACAATAAATAAATAAAAAAGTTATTGGTGTGTTTTGCTCACTTATATTTTTAGAAGCCATAAAACTATTCACCATTTATTGATACAGAACTATGAAAAAGGCATATGTGAATACATTATACAGGGAAAAAAACAATGAGGTTCTACAGTCCATTTTTGTGTACTTTATTCTTTTATAAATGTAGCAACAGGATTATTAATTCAAATATAAATGTGACTGCTAGAAAAACAGTCTTAGTAGTTGTCCTATTTAGAAGAAATAGGGAATAATTTCTTTGAAACAGACATCCTATTAGCAAATCAATAATGGAAAGATTTCAGTTTGCTGCCATATATTTTTTAGTTAAGTTTCTTTTCTAGTTAAAATAATTCATGTAAGTGTGAAATCTGCCTCATAATCTTGCCTCCATGCCAGGTAAGTCCCTCAGTTTGAGCTCAAAACTCAGGTATTGGTGGGATTGGCTAATGAACATAGCACTCAGGACCCATGCAGCTTTTCCGACATGCTAACTACAGTTGATTTAAAAAAAAAAAAAGGAGAAGAGTGTGCTGGTTTGAATGTATTGTGTCCCCTCCGAAACACCATTATCTTTCATGTAATCTTGTGTGAGCAGATGTATCAGTGTTGATTAGATTGTAATTCTCTTGAATGTTTCCATGGAGATGTGACCCACCCAAATGTGGGTGATGACTCTAATTGGATAGTCTCCATGGATGTGTGGCCCCGCCCATTCAGCATGGGCCTGCCTTAATTTGCTGGAGCACTGTATAAGTTCAGACAGAAGGAGTGAGCTTGCTACAGCCAAGAGGGACACTTTGAAGAATACACAGAAGCTGAGAGAGGAGCTGCAGATGTGAGAGAGTTTGAAGACGGCCGTTGAAAGCAGACTCTTGCTCCAGAGAAGCTAAGAGAAGACAAACACCCCAAGAGAAATTAAGAGTGACATTTTTGAGGAATGTCCTGGGAAAAAGCCATTTTGAAACCAGAGCTTTGGAGCAGACACCAGCCATGTGCCTTCCCAGCTAACAGAGGTTTTCCGGACACCATTGGCCATCCTCCATTAAAGGTACCTGATTTTTGATGACTTACCTTGGACACTTTATGGCCTTAAGACTGTAACTGTGTAACCAAATAAACCCCTTTTATAAAAGCCAATCCATTTCTGGTGTTTTGCATTCTGGCAGCATTAGCAAACTGGAACAGAGACTTCCAGGTAAGATGGTGGAGTAGAGAGCTCAAGGACTCAGTCCTTCTACCAAAATAATGAATAGCAGGAACTGTCTGCAGCAACTATTTTGAAACTCCAGAGGCCAGAAGAACACCATTCAGCATCCAGGGCAGAGTGGGAGGAAGAGGCTGATAAATTGTAAAGAACAGTAAATTGTTCTCTCTGTGTAGTGACTACCAGCACCCATCCCCCACTCTTGCAGCAGGCGCTGTGGGGTCCAGTCCCTGGCCAGCTTCCTGGTGACAAAAAGGGACATAAAAATCCTCTCCCCCAGGATCAGGGTGTTCATGGCCAATCACTGATCACAGCTTTTAATTAGCGAATTTGGATTGCTGGGGGGCCCAGCGATGATAGCAGCCATTGGACAGAAGCAGTGGAGATTTAAAGACGCAGTGCTTCCTCAGGGCTGCTGGGGACAATTAGCTGAAGGGCTGCATTTGCTGGGCAGGCCAGGAAAGCTCAGCTTTGTGGAACTATCGGAGTAGATCTTGGCACCCTTCCTGATCCCCTCCCATGGGACTCTGGGGCCGGTCTGAGCCCCTTTTGTGGGTCCCTAGCCCTGTTTTAGCTGGGAAAGTCTGACTTGGGAAAGTCCTCTCCAGGATGTCCCTCCTCCTGGAATTTGCCCTCCAGCAAAAGCAACTTGAGACAATGAAGAATGCAAAAAACTCAAGGGGATAGGCTGGGACAAAGGCCTGCCATCTTCAAACACCCAGGAGAGGGAGGTCTGTCTCCTGGGAAATAGAGGGGACAACCAAACTCCTGTAGACAGGGAACTCCAAAACAACTAATAAGCAAAAGCCCAGGACAAGACAGAGGCCCAGAAAGACAGGGAAAATCCCGCACACTGCATTTGCCTCAGGAAGACCTTCCTGATAGGAGGGCTGAAGCTCAAGAAAATCTGTCTCATCACCAGCTAGTTATAGAGTCAAGAAACAGATATCTCAGGGAATAAATCCCAGAGTTGACATTTAAAAATATTAAAATGTACAGTGTGCAACAACAGAGTACGAGACAAAGAAACAGAAAATGAAAGGCTATCCAAAGGAAGAAGATAAAAATCCAGGAAACACCAAAGAAGAAGACAAGAATGTGGACATATGGAAGAAAGTCTTTTAAAAAAGGATCTTAAAAATGCTCAAGGAGACGAAGGAAAGTACAGAGTAAGAATTAAGAATATCAGGAAAACAATGTATGAACAATATGAAAGTTTCAGTAAAGAGATAGAAATTTTAGAAAAGAATCAAAAGAACAACTGGAGTTGAAGTCCACAGTAACTAAAATGAAAAATCCCCAGGAGGGTTTCAAGAGCAATTGGAGCTGGTAGAAGAAAGAATCAGTGAACTCGAAGACAAGACACTTGGAATGAGTCAGCCTGAGGAGCAGAAAGAAAAAAATATTTTAAGTGAGAATATTTTTATTCTTATTTTAATTTTTTTGGAGTAATGAAAATGTTCAAAAATTGATTGTGGTGATGAATGCACAACTATATGATGATACTGTGAACAACTGATTGTATACTTCAGATGATTGTATGGCATGTGAATATATCTCAATAAAAATGCATTAAAAAAAGAGGCAAGGTAATGCCTCCCTGCCCCCCCACATCCACACACAAAAGTGAAAATAGCCCAAGACACCTCTGGGACAACATGAAGTGCACAAATATATGCATTACGGGAGTCCCGGAAGGAATATTCAAAGAAATAATGACAGAGAACTTCCCAAACTTAGCAAAACGTGAATATGCACATCCAGGAAGCCCAGAAAACACCAGAAAAGATAAACATGAAGAAAAATACACCCCATCGGATATTGATCACATTATTGAATGCAAAGGACAAGGAGAGAGTTCTGAAAGTTGCAAGAGAAATGCAACATATTATGTACAAGGGAGTCCCAATTAGATAGAGTGCCTATACCTCATTGGAAACCACAGAGGCAAGAAGGCAGTGGGTTGAAATAGTTAGATTGCTGAAAGAAAACAACTGCCAGCCAAGAGTTTTCTATCCACTGAGACTCAAAAATGAGGAGGTGATTAAGACATTAGCAGATAAGCAAAAGCTGAGGCGTTCACCACTAGACACAAGCAGTGCTGAAGGGAGTTCTTCAGAGTGAAAGGAAAGGACACTGGACAGTGGTTATAACAAAAACAACACATATTCTTCTCCAGTGCACATGGATCATTCTCCAGGGTAAACCATATCTTAGATCACGAAACAACTCTCAATAAATTCAATAATATTGAAATCATACAATGTATATTCTCTGACCACAACAGAATGAAGCTAGAAATCAGTAGCAGATGGAGAGTTGACATCATTAACATGACAATGTAAACAACTACTAAAAACTTCTCTCCAGAGATTCAACGAGAAAAAGGACAATTCTGCATTGTTTGAAACTCTGAAGGAGGATATAGACTGAATGAAATGAAACAAAATATAGTTTCAGTGGCTGATAGATTTCAAGTGGGGTTGGGAGGATATTCTGGAGGTTATTCTTATGCATCCTACTGATATCGCTTTTTAGTTTTTAGTGTATTGGAATAGCTAGAAGGAAATACCCATAAATGTTGAACTACAACCCAGTAGCCTTGATTCTTGAAGATGATTGTATAACTATATGGCTTACATGGTGTGACTGTGTGATTGTGAAAACCTTGTGGCTCACACTCCCTTTGTCCAGTGTATGGACAGATGATTAGAAAAATGGGGACAAAAATTAAATGAATAATGGGGTGGGATGAGGGCAATGGAATGTTTTGTCTGTTCTTTTTTACTTTAATTTTTATTCTTATTCTCTTTTGTGGTTGTGAAAATGTTCAAAATTAATTTTGCTGATGAATGCACAACTATATAATGGTACTGTGAACAAATGATTGTACACCTTGGATGATTGTATGGTATGTGAATATATCTGAATAAAATTGAATTTAAAAAATAACAGAGGGAGAAATGGAACCTCACATATATGTGGAAATTAAACAACATACTCTTAAACAACCAATGGGTTAAAGAGGAAATCAGAAGCGAAATCTGGAAATATCTTGAGGTGAATGAAAATGAAAATACAACATACCAAAACTTATAGAATGCAGAAAAGGCAGTGCTGAGAGGAAAATTTGTAGCTCTAAATGTTTATATTACAAAATAAGAAAGACTTCAAATCAGAGACTTAACCTCAAAACTTGAACTAGCCAAAGAAGAGCAAACTAAGCCCTGAGCAAGCAAAAGAAAAGAAATAACAAAGATTAGAGTGGGGATAAATGAAATAGCAAACAAACAAAAAACAATAGAATCAACAAAACCAAAAGTTGGTTCTTTAAAAAGATAGGTAAGGTCTACAAACTTTTAGCTAGACTGACAAAGAAAAAAAGAGAATACAAATTAAAAACCTCAGAAACGAAAATGAGGACATTACTACTGACCCTGTGAAAATAAAAAGGATTAGAAGTGGATACTATGCACAACTGAATGCCAATAAATTAGGTAACGTAGATGAAATGGACAAATTCTTAGAAACATACAAACTATCTACATTGACTCAAGAAGAAATAGAAGATCTCAACAAACCAAATAAATACTAGTAAAGAGATTGAATCAATAATTAAAAACCTCCAAACAAAGAAAAGCCCAGGACCAGGTGGCTTCACAGGGGAATTCTGCGGAACATTCCAAGAAGACTTACTCCAATTCTGCTCAAACTCTTCCAAAAAATGGAAGAGGAGGGAACACTCCCTAACTCATTCTACAAGGTCAACATCACCCTTACACCAAAGCTAGATAAAGATAACACAAGAAAAGAAATTACAGGCCAAGTTCTGTTATGACAATAGATGCAAAAATCCTCAACAAAGTACTTTCAAATTGAATCCAACAGCATATTAAAAGAATTATACACCATGAGCAAGTAACTTTAATCCCTGTTATGCAAGGGTGGTTCAACATAAGAAAATCATTTAATGTATTGCATTAGTTAATGTACAGAATGAAGGAAAAAAACATGATTGTTTCAAATGGTGCAGAAAAGGTATTTGACAAAATACATCAACCTTTCTTGGTAAAAACCTTTGGAACACTAGGAATAGAAGGAAACTTCCTCAACATGATGAAGGGCATATATGAAAAGCCCATAGCTAACATCCTACTTAATGGTGAAAGAAGACTGAAAGCTTTCCCTCTAAGACAAGGAATGAGACAAGGATGCCCACTGTCACCACTGCTATTCAACATTGTAGTGGAAGTTCTTGCCAGAACAATAAGGCAAGAAAAAGAAATGAAGGCATCCAAATGGGAATGGAAGAAGTAGAATTTTCCCTATTTGCAGATGATGTGATCCTATATACAGAAAATCTTGGAAAATCCACAACAAAGCCCCTAGAGTTAATAAATGAATTCAGTGAAGTGGCAGGGTCCAAGATCAATGCAAAAAATTAGTAGCATTTCTATATACAAGCAATGAAATCAAGAAAAGAATTCCTTTCACAATAGCAAGTAAAAGAACCAAATATCTTGGAATAAATCTAACCAAGGATGTAAAGGACTTTTACACAGAAAACTACAAAACATTGCTACAAGAAATCAAAGACTTAAATAAATGGAAGGACATTCCATATTTATGGACTGGAAAACTAAATATCATCAATCCTACCCAAAGCAATTTATAGATTCAATGCAATCCCAATTAAAATCCCAACAACCTTCTTTGCAGAAATGGAAAAAGCTAATCATCAAATTTATGTGGAAGGGTAAGGAGCACCGAATAGCTAAAGCCATCTTGAAAGAGAAGAATGAAGTCAGAGGACTCATACTTCCCAATCTTAAAACTTATTACAAAGCCACAATAACCAAAACAGCATGATACTGTCACAAGGACAGACATATAGACCAATGGAATGGAATTGAGAGCTCAGAAATCAACCCTCACATTTATGGCCAACTGATTTTTGACAAGGTGGCAAAAACCACTCAATTGGCAAAGAGTAGTCTCTTCAACAAATGATGCTGGGAAAACTGGATCTCCATTTTCCAAAACAAGAGGACCCCTACCTCATACCATATATAAAAATCAACTCAAATGGATCAAAGACCTTAATATAAGAGCTAGAACTATCAAACTCCTAGAAGAAAATATGGGGAAGCATTTTCAGGACCTTGTGTTAGGCAATGGTTTTAGACTTTATACCCAAAGCACAAGCAACAAAAGAAAAAATAGACTCATGGGACCTCAGCAAAATTAAAAACTTTCGTTCCTCAAAGAACTTTATCATGAAAGTAAAATGATAACCTATGTAGTGAGAGACAATATTTGGAAACCACATATCCAATAAAGGTTTAATATCCAGAATATGAAAAGAAATCCTTTAACTCAACAATGAAAAGACAAAAAACTCAAATTAAAAGTGGGCAAAAGATTTGAACAAACTTATTTCCAAGGGTGGTATACAAATGATCAGAAAGCACATGAAAAAATGCTCAACATCTTTAGCCATCAGGGAAATGCAATTCAAAAAACCGCAATGAGATGCGATTTCATACCCATTAGAATGGCTGCTATTGAAAAAAAAAACAACAGAAAATAAGTGCTGGAAGGATGTGGACAAAGAGGAACATTCATTCATTGTTGGTGGCAATGTAAAATGGTACAGCTTCTGTGAAAGGCAGTTTGGTGCTTCTTCAGAAAGCTACGTATAGAACTACCATATGACCAAGAAATCCAATTACTAGGGATATACATACAAAAAAAATTGAAAGCAGGGACTTGAGCAGATATTTGCACACTGATTTTTCATAGCAGCATTAATCACAATTGTTAAAAGAGAGAAGCAACCCAAGTATCCATCAACCGATGAATGGATAAATAAAAATGTGGTATATAGATACGATGGAATATTATTCAGCCATAAAAAGGAACGAAGTCCTGATACATGAAAAAACATGGATCAACTTGAATACATCCTGTTGAGTGAAACAAGCCAGACACAAAAGGACAAGTATTGTATGATCTTACTGATTTGAAACAGTCAGAATAAGCAAATTCACAGATTCAGAATCTAGAATATATGTTACAGGGAATGGGGTGGGGGTAGGGAATAGGAAGTGTAGGCTTAAAATGTCCAGAGTTCCTATTGGGAATGATGGAAATACTTTCATTATGGATGGAGGTAATGGTAGCACAACATTGTGAATGCAATTAACAGCACTGAAATATATATCTGAATGTGATTAAATGGGGGAAATGTTAGATTGTATATATGGTAACAATAAATTTTTTTTAAAAATCCATTGAACTATACTACACAAACAGTGAACCCTAAATTAATCCACAGACTTTAATTAATACTACAATTATAAAAAGGGGCTGTCATCAATGCAAGATGGTGGTGGTAGGGTGGTGTTTCAGTTTGCTAAAGCTGCTGCAATGCAATATACCAGAAATGGGTTGGCTTATGCAATGGGGATTTATTAGTTTACACATTCACAGTTCTAAGGCCATGAAAATGTCCCAATTAAGGCATCAACAGGACGATACCTTCTCTGAAGAAAGGCTGCTGGCATCCGGGGTTCCTCTGTCACATGGGAAGGCACATGGTGACGTCTGCTGATCCTTCTTTCCTGGGTTTTGCTGCTTTCAGGTTCTGGCTCTTTCAGTTTCTGTCGGTTGTTGCTTGTTCCCCCCAGGGCTTTTCTCTCCAAGCTCTCTGGCTGTTTTCTCTCAGCTCTCTGACGTCTTTCTGTCCTTTATCCTCTCATAAAGGACTCCAGTAAAGGATTATGACCCACCTGGTATAGACTGAGTCACACCTTAATTGAAACAACCTAATCAAAAGGTCCCATCCACAATAGGTCTGCACCCACAAGAACAGGTTAAAAGAACATGGCCTTTTCTGGGGTACGTCACAGCTCCAAACCAGTGCAGGTGGTGTATGGGAATCCTACATCTTATGAATGATTGTTCTGTAAACCCACAACTTCTCTAACAAAGAAAGAAAGAAATAAATACATTTTAAAAAGAGGGAGAAGCATCTCTCTCCCACCTGACCTGCAAGTTTCTCTAGGCTAATTAATTCTGGGAGACTTCCCTGTGACATTTATCATTACTTCTTTCCGCCTCACTTGGAGCATTGCTAATGTGACCGAGACAATAAAACTTGGCTTTTAAGCATTGAGTTCATCCAGTTCCACAGCACAGATACACAGCGGCCGGGGAAAACGGACAGGAAGGCTGCCTGTGAGCTGCGTTCTGGGGCTGGGAGGAAAGGGCTCTGGGGAAGGGCGCTGAGGCAGCGCTGGGCTGGCCTTTCTTAAGCGATCAGTGAGAAACGCTTCCAGACAAATTGGGCTGGTTAATGGCCAGGAGAAGTGAAATGGAATAACACTATTTAATCAGCTACAATTGATTCTTACTTCCTTATCTGTCTGCATTTTGTAGAGGAGAAAAGGATGCAGGTAGGTTATATATGCTACTTCATTGCAAACTTAAATTTAAAGTAACCACGCCCTGCGGTCCCAGCCCACTGCCCAGGCAGAGACCCTGGCAGCGCGGCTTCCTGGGGGCCGAGAGGAGCGTCAGAGGAGCTGCACTGGATCCCAAAGGCAGTTTCTCCCCAGTCACCAAGGCCAAAATCGTTGGTCCTTTATTACCTCCAGCTTTTAATTCAACTTTCCCAGGTAACACCAAATTCTGACAAACTTTTTCCAGTGTGGCAGGCCAAATGTGTCGTGACTCTGTGGCCTACTGGAGAAACATGTTTGCACGAAAGTGATTTTGTCCCCCTTATGGAAACCAGCTGTTACTCATAAATACCTTTTGACGGGTGGTTTTCCACATGCATTCTTGACATTGTTTAAACTCGCACAGCAAGTGGCCCAAGCTTTCCACTCTCTGCCAGTGCCTCACAGCCCCACACTCCCCTGCTCAGCCACTCTGCACGTGGCTTTGTCTCCTTGTGTCTTCACAGAGTCCCCTCACTTCCAGCTCCACCTGCATCACGCCTGTGTGGAGCCTCCTCGTCTGCTCTTTCTTTGCTCTTCAGTCTCGACTGAAGATGTGTCCACTCTCCCAGCCTAATCCCTCCCTCCGTGCTTTTGATCCATTCTCTCCTACATTCTTTAGGACTTGGCTCCATTAATTATCCATCCTGATTTCAGTCCCTCCCTCGAGGCAGGGCTTCAGGCTCGGGCAGAGACTGCCAAACAATTCAATTCTAGCAGCAAAGGGACCTGGTGAAAAGTCAAACTCCCAGCCGCCCTTGGAGCTGCGGATGGCTGCGGGAGGGAGGCAGAAGCTGGCTGGGAGTTCTGGGCAAGCGATGAAGAGAAGGACGGTCTTTCTGTCTTTTTGTCCTTAGGCCTCTTCTTTCTGCCTGAAGTGCAGCCCACTTGGGCTATTAGGTGTCTTTATAAAAGCACAGCACAAAGGATAATATTGCTGAAGACACTGTGGAGCCACCTGCAATCCAACTCTCAACTGCCCTCTCTGCGGCTCTGTTAGGTGGAGAGGTAACTTCCATCTCGCACAAGCCACTGTCGTTTCTGGTCTCTGTTAGTAGCAGCTGAAGTGTTTCCTGTGAAAGCCACTGGCCCATCAACAGACAAAGAAAACAGCCTCAGACAACCATTGAAGCTTTCGACTTCCCACTGTAAAATTACTTGAAAGAAACCTTATTCCCTGCCTCTCCCCTGTGCCCATTGCCTTTCAGGGACTCCATGAATCGGATGCTTGGACTTCCGTTTCCAATGCCTGAAGGACTACACACCCGGAGCCACCCATCTGCTAACAACTCAAAATGTTGGATTAAAAAAAAAAAAAAATATATATATATATGTATATGTATATATATATATATATATATGTATATATATATATATATATATATATATAAATGTGCTGCTGAGCTGGAAAGAAAGCAAAACATTCTCAATGTGAAAGCAGAAATCCAGAAAGGAAAGTGAGCACACAAATTGCTTTCTCCCCAGGGGCATGTACCAAGGCTTTGTGACATTGAACTTCTGTTAGGATGGTCTTTTGGGGTGCAGGTGACAGAACAAGCTTGGGGAGCACCTAAGGTGGAGTTCTTAATAGGAGATCCTCATGCAAACAGCTGGAATCCCAAAGTGTAAGGGGTAACAGGCACTGGTTGGAAAGGAGAAAAGCACTATTTTCCCTGGGAAGTCCGCTGCAAGCCTTCCCTAATGCAGGTTCACAGTCCAAATTCTCATGGTATGTGTGGTCTAAAAAACTCTCAAGCCAAGTTCTTAAAGAGGTCCCAAGTTGGTAGTGCTCCTGAACTCATAGCCAAAACAGCTGCATCTCCATGCTGGTAGAAAACACCTTCTACTTAGACTTCAAGCACTCTCTACACATAAAACTCCAAAGAACATGAGGTCACAGTCAAAAATCACAAGGAAATAAAGCATCACATGTGAAAGCCAGCAGAAAAGAAACAGTATAAGCACACTTGCAAAGACTTAGGATGGTGGAAATTTTCCCAAAGTCATACAACTTGTGTGCCACAACACTGATTCTGACGTCAGAGGTAGCTGCCTAACCAACAAACCTTTACCACCATCAAATGCCTAATTTTTATGTTGATGCACAAGGAAAAGCAAACCCCAACTAGTTTTCCCCACAGATGTTGGGCCCAAGGATATATTCTTATTGAACCTGTAAAACATCTCCAATCTCATGAAAGTATTTCCATCATAAAAATATGATGGTTCACTCCCATACTGCTGGTGGGAAGTCAAAAGATACAGGAACTTTGGAAGACAGTTTGGCAGCTACTTCCAAACCTAAAAGATAGTCTTAGCGTACAATCCAGCTGTAATGCTTGTAGGTATCTACCCAACTGGTACGAAAACTTATGTCCACACAAAATTAAGCCTGTGAATATTTTAATGGTTTTATTCATAACTGCCAAAAAGCTGTAAGCATCCAAGACGTCCTTCAATAGGTGAATGGATAAACAAATGGTGGTACTCTATGCCATGGAACATTATTCAGCTGTATAAAGAAAGAAGCTATCAGGTCACAAAAAGACATGGATGAATCATAGATATATATTGCTAAGTGAAAGAAGCCAGTCTGAAAAGGCTACACTCCAATTATATGACATTCTGGAAAGGGGAGAACCATAGAGATGGCAAAAAATATATATATATATATATCAGTGATGGCCAAGGGCTGAAGGGGAGGGTAGTGGGCTTGAATAGGGAAAGTGCAGGGGATTCTTATGGTAGTGAATCTATTCTTATTATTCTGTAATTGTGGATACTTGATACTATGCATTTGTCAAAAGCTTCATAGAATCTTATATATGAATCTTAACATACACAAATTTTTAAAAATCTTAGGAGGTCAGGGGGATCCCTGGATGGAAGGCAGAATTGGACGAAACCGTCTAACTATATTAGAAATGTATGAAACAACCTTGCTTAACTGGATGGGGGGTAGATTTGCTGACCTAAGTAACTTTGGGAATGACTGGAGTCTGTAAATTAAAAGTGAAAGATACTGTACATAAGCACTGTACTCTCCTTGGTGCTGTTGTTTCCCATGATGCAGGATGACAATTCTGATGCTGCTATACATGCATACTGGAACTGAACAATTAGATAATGGTGAGAGCCAGATTTCTCACTGTTAAAGTGGGTGGTTGCGGATAAGCCAGGGGAGGAGGTGAGAATGCTCCATGTGATAATTGGAGACGTTGGTAGGATGGTTATGTATAGAAGTACTGAGATGCGTGCGTGTGCGTGGGTCAGCAGACACAAATGAACTTCCTTTCTCAGACAGCTCAGAGGGCCTAAAAGCAACAAAACCCCTGAAGCCATGAGCACAACTACCTCCCTCCCCCTCCAGCTTGTTTCTAAAACCATTCCCCACCAAAAAAGGAATCAGGGGCTCCTTGGAGAAATGGCTGATTCTAGGACTGGAGCAAGAGAGATACTAAATAAACCTGGAGCATCTTGTAGGACCAGAAAGTAAGGAAGTGCTCAAAACAAAAACAAACAAAAACCCAAAGCCATGGGGGGTGTCAAAAAGACACAGGAGACAACTGAAAGAGTTCCCAGTGGGCAAAGCTGGAACAGTTGAGCAAGAAAATAGAGTAGTAGTGGGTTATAACCCAAGTGTAAAATACATATCCATGAATCCACGCAGATACAAACAAATGTTTGAATAAAGAAATGGAGAAAAGACCATGAAGAAGAATTCCAAATGACTTACGTGGATACTCCGCACTTAAGATTCTCCACTCCTTGGGTGTGGACTGCACATAATGCCTTCCTTCTAAAGGAAGAAGAAAAGGGGGTGACTTTACGTGGAGGACCTGACAAGCACGGCCTCAGCCAGGCGATCAAGGTCAACATCAGCATGAAAAGCATGTCGACAGTGTATACCCTGGATATGATACGGTGAGAATAACAGTTTACCCCTGTGGTCTTGTTCCCCAAAACCCATGATCATGAGCAAAATATCAAATCCCAACTGAGGGTCATTCTACAAAATGCCAGTCCTCCTAAAACGGTCAAGGTCATCAAAAACAAGGGACGTCTAAGAACGTTCACAGCAAAGACGAGCCTAAGGGGACATGACGACTGAATGGGATCCTGGAGCCGGAAAAGGTCGTCAGGTAGAAACTAAGGAACGCTGAATAAAGCACGGACTTTGGGAAATAATGATGTATCAGTATTGGTTCATTAATTGTAACAAATGTACCCTACTAATCTAAGATGCTGTAAAGTGTGGAAACTGGGTGCAAGTTATATGGCACCCTCTGAACTCTCTCCCATTTTTCTGTAAATCTGAGACTGTTATGAAAAAATAAAGTTTATTTAAAAAGAATGACAGTTCACAAGTCACATCAAGATAGAAACTGTAACTCAAGTAAGAAAGGTTGTGACGAGTTCTTGAATGCATGACTAGCCTGGGTCCTTTATCCCCCACTGTGGCGCACTGCAGATGGCTGCACCCAAGGGCGTTCACCCACCCCCGCCCCGCCCTTCAGGGCTGTATTTGTCCAAAGACTGAGCAAAGGCCTGTGCCTTGGAGAAGGAACCTGGCAGAAAGACATGTTGCACACTTGAGGTGGTGCTGGTGGTGCAAGGTGAGCCTGAACTTGCATGGAACTTAGTTGCACTTCATACATTTTTAAATAACTTGTTTAGACATCTTCAGACAGTTTTTTTCCATACGTCTCTCTTGGGCATATGTACAAAGGAAAATAGGAGGAAAATAAATTGGTGAACATGCTCCTAGAATGTTCTTTCTTTGGGAGTCCATCTCTGATGTTCTGCTCTGTCAGTTTTGATGCTGGAGCTTTCCTGATCTTACCAGAATGTGGCAAGAAATGACAATGTGATCACAGTCGCCACCTGGCTGACAGCAATTGTAAGATGCACCCCGACTTTGGAGATGTTGAAAACGAGGAGAGAAATGGGTTTAGAATGGCTGAAATGAGGTAGTGTGGTAGATTGACTCACATCCCCCACAACGCCAGGTTTCAAGCCCTAAGCCCCGGTCCTTGGGTGAGCGTATTTGTAAATAGGATATGCCACGATCCCACTAAAACGAGGCCGCACTGAATCAGGCTGGCCTTTAATCTGGTGTGACAAGAGTCCTCATAAGCAAAGGAAATAGTGACCCACAAGTACAAGCCATGGGAGGAGACAGAGAGGCAGCTCACCATGAGAAGGGAGCAGAAACCGACTACCAGCAGCCACCGCTGGATGCTCAGACTGCAGAGGAGGCTCGTCGGGTCTGGTCCGAGCAGCAGCCGGGCCAGGCCTTCATCTTCGGGGATTCTCAAAGGTGAATTCTTCAAGAATAATGTGCGGCCCGTAGGGTCATGTGAAAACATTGAGAAACAGTGGGGGGAAGATCACTGGGGCTGAAGGCGCATTTTTCATTTTCCACCGTGTCAGGAGCGTGAGAGGAACGTGGAGCAGCCGGAGAGCTCTCCGGGCCCGGGAGCCGCCCTCTCCAGACGCTTGTTTAATCCTTAATGTGACACGGCAGATCCTGGTGCTTTCATTCTGTCCAATATATTCTCGGCACTGAGAGGTCTGGCGAGAATGAGCTTTCAGTGTTAGTGGCTACATTTCTATGCTTCGATTAAAAAACAGTGAATGGGGGAGGGAATCTCCGCTCCGAATGGATTCTGAGACCAGCTGCTCACGACTTTGTAACTGTGTGGTTATGTCAAATCGGGGCAGTTCTCCCTCCACTTTTCCAGCATCCTCTTCCATTCATGGCCTTCCACGGTTCTTACCCTAAACCCAGTAAATACGTAATTTGGAAGGAAGGACAGAAGGGAGGACGGAAGGAAGGAAGGAAAGAAGCAAGAAAGAAAGGGAGGGAGGGACGGAAGGAGGGAGGGAAAGGAAAAGGGGAGAAAGAAAGGGGAGCTGGAAAGGGGTTAGGATGGAGGAAAAGGGGGGGAGGGGAGAAATGGGAGGTAGGGAAGACGCAATGGAGCTCGGAGGCTCCCTGTTGTCAATTGTTTTTAAGTCAATGATTTTGTCTCTTCTCTTCTGCAAATAGAACAGCAGGTGGGTGTGAGGACATGCCTTTTTTTTTTTTTTTTTTTTTTTTTCCCCCTTAATCCTGGGCTTTTATTTGTTTGGAAAGGAGAAACCAAAGGGAAGGTTTGGTGAATCTTCCATTGCTCTCTAGAGTGAAGGAGAATTCTGTGTAAGATTTTTGAATGATTTAATGGTACCCAGACAGGGTTTGATCCCATGGCTTTAGGGAGAAACTTTAAATGGCAGAGGTAGACTTAGGGAAGAGGCTCTTCTGGAAGGCCACAAGGCACCATCCTTTACTTTTGTTTTTTTTTTTTTTGAGAAAGTGAAAAATTACTATTTTTATTTCAAGACTCCCAAGGTACACTTACTTACAAATAAATTATAGAAGCGTTTTTGCTGGTTACTGTTTGAATTTTGTAATATAATTCCACACTGATAACAGATACAAACATTAGTTATTAATTCATGCTAGTCCATCAAAAACCAATTTAACATTACTGGCAAAAATGAGTCATATACACATAAATGACTCTATATTAACCCTCGGATTACATTCTATGTTCTCACTCAGCAGTTTAACTTTCAATTTTAAACATCTGATGTTGAACTCTTATTGGGTCAATGTAAACCAATTGAACCAACTGCCTAGCGCAGAGAGCTACGTAGTGGCAAGCAGGATGGGTGGTCTTTATTTGGTTAATGAAGGCTGCAGTTTACACTTAAAACTGCAAAGGAAACAGAGACATCCAACAGGGCAAGAAGTCCCCACGGGCTGGCCGAGCTGCTGCCACTTGGGATGCACCCTTGTATTTCAGCAAGGGTTGGCAAGCTGATGTTACTGACCACGTTTCTTATTTACCTGAACAATGAGTATATTTTTCCTCTGAAAATCTTGCTAGCAGATGCATTTTGTGGCACCTAGTAATGTTTTAAGAATCGGCCCTAATAACAGAATCACATCATCACTTTGTATGCTACATTCAGAATCACTGTTTGCTTTTCCCTCATTTTTTTTTCCCCTGAATGTGTAGGTGTTTGAGTCTCATGTGTTTCTTCTTTTGCACCAGCTATGGGCTGTCTGAAAGCTATTTCATTATCTTCATTATCATTCATTTCCCACTTCAGATTTTCATCCCTCCAAAACTGCAAACTGGTGTGGGGCCCTGCCTATCTCCAGTGCTTTTAAGACTGTTGGGAATTCCTGAAACCTCTTATTTCTTCTTGTTTGGGATAACTGGCTATTCATAGACTTCTGGAGAACAGTTTGAAGCATTTCTTTTTTTCTCTTTCTGTAAAATCAAGAAAAACTTTATTCCTTTTTGAGCTAATTTCTTCCTGAGTGATTTTTCTTTGTTTTAAAATCGCTTCACCATCTGTAGCTTTTCTATAAGTGTCCGTTTCTTATTATACGATTTCACTGCTGGATGTGATGGCTTTGCAAATGGAGCATCCCAGTCTCTGGAAAGTTCTCCGTGTACTTTCTCAGATGCCATAAACTCACACTTCAAGAGCCTTTCCCTGAAAAGGTAGTTGCTCATGTTTCAGCCACTATCTTGGCAACATTGTCAACTCGAACCCCACAAAGGCATAGCCTTTGCTATTTCCAGACTTTTTACTTCCGGACAGTCTGAGTCTTGTGACAGTGCCAAATTGGGAGAAGTATGCTTGGAGCTGGGGTTCGAAAAGGCCTTGAGGTATGTGGCCCATGTAGATGACACCTGGATGAGTTTTTCTTGCTGGCCAGCACACAGGTGGGCCTGTGCCACCTGCTTCTGAAACTCACCTGCTCCTGCAGGTCCAGTGACAGGAGCCAGAAAACTCCACCACGTCCAAAGCGCTCCAGCCCACGTGCTCCAGGCCGCACTCCCGGAAGCAAGGTGCCCATCCGTTAACTTCTGATCAGGATTTGCTAGAGAATGTGTGTGTTTACAGAAGCCCTTAAGAGCTCCTGAAGGCCCTGGAGGGCCACCGCCATGCAGTGTCCTCCTTTAAAAGGGCAGGCCGGCTGGGTAAGCACACGGGAACTCGGGGAACGCAGTGCGCGCCCGCATCAGATGGCTGCTAAGCCAGGGCAGTGTGGTAGCCTCGGAGGCTGCAGCTGGGTGAGTTAGCCCCTGCCCGAGGCTGGGACAAAACCGGGTCAGGACCCGGAGTTGTCATGTGGTTGGTCCGAAAGGTGCATAATGAAATTGACCTTTCCTAGGGAGATAGTGACTTTCTATGAGATTTTTCTTAAGGTATGCAAAATATGTGGGGCTCCCTGGAGCCTCTGATCACATCTCAGCAGGGCAAGGCAGAAAGGAACAAAGTTTGCTGGTTGGATATGGGGGGCTTTAGATGTGCTCGATGCATAAAGTGTAGGTTAAAAGATTTGAGCAGAACCAAATTATCTACCACATGGTTTCAAGGCTTGCATTCTGATGTTAGATCGCCTTGGTTGGAATCCTACCTTTGGCTGCTTGGTAGCTGTGTGACTTTGGGCAAGCTACTTAACTTCTCTGAGTCTCAGTTTCCTCAACTGTAAAGTAGAGTTATAATATATGGACTGCACAAGGCTGCTGAATGTTAAAAAATTAAATGACTTAATAGTTGTGTCTTGCTGAGAACAGGGCCTTGCGTGTAATAAGCACTAGGTAAGGGAATGTAACGTAAACGCATCCATCAGACCTGGAATTCCAGTTACTGTTGTTGCCTAACAAGTCAGCACAAAGCTAGCAGCTAGAGTATTTTGTTCTAATACTCACAGATTCTGTGGATCATGTTGCGGTGGGCATGGCTTCTCTCTGCTCCACAATGTTTGGGGCCTTGGCCAGGCTGGGATCACACAGCAGTTTCTTTACTCCAACAATGGCTTGAAGGCTGAGCTGGGGCCATGGGCCAGAGCACCCCCACATGCCTTCTTCATGGCTCACGCTTTGGGGATGGGTTACAACAGCAAGCATGTGATGAGTCAGGGAAGCGGCATGGCCTTCTGAAACCGAACCTCAGGTGTAACAGAGCATCACCACCGCTGCAGGCGTAACACGGCATCACCCCCGCTGCAGGCGTAACACAGCATCACCACCGCTGCAGTTGTAAGAGAGCATCACCTCCACTGCAGGTGTAACAGAGCATCACCCCCGCTGCAGGTATAACAGAACATCACTTCCGCTGCAGGGGTAACAGAGCATCACCTCCGCTGCTGGTGTAACACAGCATCACCCCCGCTGCAGGTGTAACACAGCGTCACCCCCACTGCAGGTGTAACAGAGCGTCACCCCCGCTGCAGGAGTAACAGAGCATCACCTCTGCTGCAGGTGTAACAGGGCATCACCCCTGCTGCAGTTGTATCAGTGCATCACCCCTGCTGCAGGTGTAACACAGCATCACCCCCACTGCAGGTGTAACAGAGCATCACCCCTGCTGCAGGTGTAACAGAGAGTCACCCCCACTGCAGGTGTAACACAGCATCACCTCCACTGCTGTACCAGAGCATCACCCGTTGCAGGTGTAAGAAAGCATCACCTCCGCTGCAGGTTTAACAGAGCATCACACCTGCTGTAGGTGTAACAGAGTGTCACCTCCACTGCAGGTGTAAGAGAGCATCACCTCTGCTGCAGGTGTAACACAGCATCACCCCTGCTGCAGGTGTAACAGAGCATCACCACCGCTGCAGGTGTAACACGGCATCACCCCCGCTGCAGGTGTAACAGAGCATCACCTCTGCCACATTCCATTGGTTCAGCTGGTCAAATACCAGCCTAGATTTTCAGGGGAGGACACAGACGCCACCTCATATGTGGCATGAGAGGACGTTTCAACAGCCCCGTTGGATGTGGAAGTCCCATGTCCACCACGGTACCCCAGGTTCTTCCAGAGAAGCAAAAGTCCCGGGTTGACCTTGGTCACTTCTGCTGGGTGGGCCCGACTGAAAATTCCTTTCCTTCTAGTGGGGACTGGGGTACAGGCCTTGAAGAACTTGGAAGTGACTTACAAAGGCCACCAAGCCAGGATCAGATCCTAATTCTCCCTCTCCTGCCCCTGCACAGACACTGGCGCTAGATCCCTTTACCTGAATTCAGTGCTAAGTTGCTCTTCTTATCCCACTGAGGTTGTCTGCAGGCCATTGCTTTAATTACAAGCTGTTATTTCATTAAAAAAAAATTCAGTGATAGGATTGAGGGTGCTGTCATTTTAAAAGCCAAACTCCTGGCCTAAAAACTCGTCTGTGAATCAGAGGACAAATGTTCCCATTGTGCTGGTTAAAAACAGAAGCAATGGAAAAAGTGACAGAATGAGAAGAATGCCATTAGAGTGTAATTACATTTACAGTAAATGGGAGCCTGGGGAAAGCCAATTACGGGCAGGGACGCTCCACTGGGGCTGTGACACGGGAAACCCAGAGCCTCCGCTGTTGGCGGCTTTTATCTTTTGAATTTTCATACCGTATAATGTTACTGATTGTTTTTAGTGTCCATTAACTTTATGCGGCATATTTGAAAGAACTGTGTTTCTCCAAACTAAAACCAGAATCATAGAGATCCTCTGGAATCTTAGAAAGCAGTTTCCACTTCCTACCTTGGCAATCGAGTGTGATAGCTGGACCGGACAAATTTGAAAGGCAGAGCTTAATTGTTTGTTTGTTCATCTGTTTTTAAATGAAAATAGCTTATGTTTTTCTGATTTTAAAACAATATATTCTTGCCATACAAAAATGTTTACAATGTGAAAAGAAAGTAAGCATCCTAAATCCTGCTCTGTGAACATCTTTTCAAACCATAATCTTTATGTGGATTTATAAATACTTCAACTTTCTTTTGATAATGTTCAGGTAATATATTCTGGACCTATTTTTATGATAATAAATGTCGAGCTACGTTATCATACTACCTGGCTGACGGGTATCCCTGGGAAGCAAAACAGAGCTCGGTGTAGCAGAAGCCATAAAGGAAAGCACTGAAACGTTTATGTTTTTAACACTTCTGTATGGCAAAAATGAAATAAAACCTCTGTCAGATCATGATTTGATGAATGGGTTGTATAGACGTCTTTATACACTTGGCCAATTATTTTCTTAGACTATATTCCCCAAAGTGGGATGACTGGTTAAAGGTATGAACAACTAGTATCTTGATATCTATTACTGAATTTCCCTCTGAAAATATATGAGTTTGCTTGCCCACAAAAATGCTCATGAACATTAGGTATTAATCAAGCAAACAATTTTGTTTTAAGTTGTCTATCTTTGAGGCTACACATCTTTTCATACAATTGGTCATTTGCATGTCTTTTGAATAATTACCTAGTCTTTACTCATTTTTGTTGAGACATCCCTCCACTTTTTATCAGTTTGTGACTGTTTTGCATATTAAGGATTTAGTACTTTGTCATATATTTACTGTTTTTTTTCTCAATTTACTTTGTCTCAAACTTATTTATTTCTGTTTGGTTTTATTTCATTTTCGCCATACAGAAGTGTTAAAAACGTAAACATTTCAGTGCTTTCCTTTATGGCTTCTAGTAGAACTTATCTAGGTCCAAGTTTCTTCAGATATTTTAATGTTTTTATTTTGTTATAATTTTCATAGAAGAAACCCGGCTCTGTTTTGCTTCCCAGGGGTTCTCTACTTAGGATTGATTTTTCACAGCTTCCTGGAAAGCAAGAGGAAGCAGACTCGGGAGAGCACAGCCTGGAAGCCGGAGCTGGGTTCCCCGCCTGCACCCTCCTTTCCCCGCCACAGGGATGGATGGAGGGAGGCCGGTGCGGCTTTGGGTGCCGACTTCCCAGGAGTGTCTGCTGAGGCCGGGAGTGAGACTGGGACAAGCCCCTGCGCCTGAGACCCCGAGTTAGCTTTACAGGGGGCGGTTAATAGGGTCTTCTTAAGAGGTTCTCTCCCTAATGTACAGGCTCTGCCTCCCCCTTGGGGACAGCTCTTCTCCTGGCTGATTCTACCACCACCACCCTGGTCTGTGTTTTCTTCTGTTCTCCCTAAAACGGTGTCATGTCCATGCTGATCCCGACTGTACAAGGCTCATGATGCCTAAGGGGCGACAGCCTGGTGGTGCTTCTGCCCACCCAGCCCTTGGGGTGGGCTCGGCCCGTTCAGCCGGTGTCTCAGCAGCAGCCAGCCGCTCCTCAGAGGCCTGTGGTGGGTCAGAAGGAAACGCACGACAGTTGTGCTGACCTCGTCGAGTCTGCAGTGGAGATCGTCACCACCAGGTGTCATGATGAGTCCAGTGAAGTTTTGACTGATGGCGAAAGATGATGCTTTCGCTGCTGTCCTGTCCACCGTGCCTGCGTCCCCTTCCCGGGCAGTGCACACTGAGGGCCTGCCCTGCGCCAGGTGCAGTGAGAGCACCTGAGCACCTGCCCTTGCACGGGCTTCCGGGCCCACCTGGGCGAGGCACCTGAGGTGGCTTAGAGGGCTCAGAAGCAGCTTGCATGGAGAGCTGGCTCCCGAGATGCATCTTGAAGGATAAGGACAGGCAGAAAATTAAGCTCCTTAGTTTGCAGAACCCTTTCTCCTAGGAAATCTAGAATGGGATGGTGACTGAGGCTTGTGTCTGGGTTCTGCTCTAGTTCAGGGCTGAGCTTTTAAACGTGCCAAGAAGCTTTGGCAGAGGTTTGCGTCTTGTTTCTTTTCACTGTCTGGATATTTGTTGCATTTCAAAGTGTGGACCTCTACGCTATTGTTCCCATCGATAAGGCTGAGCTGAAGTTTACTTCCTAGGCCCCTGACCGCTATTAGGAAATGGTGGGAGCTGGTGGGGTTGGAGGGCAGGCACGGTGGGGCTGTTCCGGCACGTGCCGGAAGGTCAGTGCTGGGCTTGACCAGAACCCTGGCCAGGGCCCGAGGCCAGATAGGAGAAGATGAACACCGTGAGGCGTGAGGCCTGGACGTGGCGAGACAGAAAGCAGAGTGGCTTGGTGACCTGGCTGGCCTGAGCCAAGAGCAGGTAAGTTCACGCCCTCGATGGGGGTGTGTTCTAGTGGGGGAAGGGCATCGCCAGCCCCTGGCACCTGCATCCAGGTGGACCTCAAGCCTCCAGAGGCAGCTCGTGCCTGTGAGCCCCAGTGCCTCTGCTGGGACCATGGCTCAGCCTCTTTGAAGAGGCCCAGCTGCTTGGCCTGGGGGAGGCCGAGCCCCTTGGGTTGGAGGAAGCAATCCACTCTGGGTTCCTGAAGGCAAAGCCTTTGGCCTGAGCCTCAAGAGCCCCCAAGCCATGCCATTCCTGACAGAGCCTCATCTAGTCTCTGCAGCAACCTCCCTAGCAAAGGCGAGCTACCGAAGCCAGCAGGACGCACTGCTCTCCAGCAGCCAACCATTGCCATCTGTGAGCTCTGAACCTGGGCAGACGAAGGCTGGTCCTTGCTCTGCAAGACACCCCTGCATCTTACTTGCCAGTGCTCCAGATCTGCCGTGTTCTGGCAAAACCCCTCAGAGTGGCTACAGAGAGCCAAATAGACTCTGATGGCCTCTGAGATGTGGGCCACAGCTTTCTTCATCCCAGACACTCGATTTATGTTTCTGCAAAGTTTGCATTTGTTTTGCCAACAACCCGGGCACCTGCTGGCTGATGTGGCAAAAAGATGTGCAGGCCTTTAAACAGGAGCTGCAGTGACCAGGTAACTCCCAACCCACCTTATATAATTGGATTATTTTTACTTTAATTTATTATTAAGTGATCTTTGACACATACAGGTGTGTGTGTGTAGATATAATTTATGTATCACATATGTAAGTTATGAGGCATACTAATAAAATGAATATTCACAAACACACCGTTAATAAAAGAATTAGAACATTACCAATAGCTTTGAAACTACCCATATGCTCCTCCCCAGTCCCACCCGTCTTACCGCTAAAGATAAATGCTCTCCTGAATAGTTTTTTTTTGTTACTTTGCTCTTTTAAAAATAGCTTTACCATATATGTAGGTATAGCTAAACAAGATACCATGTCACTTTTCTTGTTTTTGAGCTTTATAAATATGGAATCACACTATTTGCTGTCTTTTGCAACTTTCTTCCCCACTCAACTTTATGTTTCCAAGATTCAGCCACGTGGTTGTGAGTAGTAGAATTTACTCGTTTTCACGCAGTGTCCTTTTCTTCTGTACCCCTCTCCCCATTTCATTTATTTATGTCTTTTTGTGGATGGACATGTGGGTTGTCTCCAGTCTGGGGCTATCACGACAACGCTCCCGCTAGGAATTAATCTGTTGCTTCTCAGCTCCGAATCCCTGCCTGGTGCTCCTGGAGCTGGGCCCTGCAAACCATTCTCATTTGCCAGTTTCTGTGAGAAAAGCTTTGTCAGCAGAGGGTGATGGCAGAAACCTGCAGAAGGAAGGGGTTTCTCTTCCTGGTTTTGAGGTGCTTCTCCCCTTCTGGCTTCTAGGGCATGGCTGCTAGTGGTGAGCTTGACACGCCGTGGTGCTCACCCTCCAGCGAGTGCTGACAGGCCAGGGGCTTTCTGCTCGCCAGCCTGGGTCCTCTGGCTGCAGACCCCCCAGTGAGCCCCTCTGCCAGCCTTGGGGTGAGGGTCCTTCTTCCAAGACAGTCCCTTCCTTGGGTTCCCCCCTCAGTCCTAGGGTGGTCTTTCCTCCTTGGTAGTTAATTCCTCATTACTAGTTAAAAAATCTCTATATTACCTTTTCCCTGTTCAAATTACGGGTGTGTTTGCTGTCTCCTGACTGATATGATTTGCACTTGTCCCAGTGTACCTGGTGCCAGGCCGGCTGGCCGCAATGCCTCGGTGCCACCACAGCCAGCGGCTGACCCACCCCGGGCTGGCCCCCAGCTCCAGCATCTCACAGGTCATCTCTACTCTTGACTCTCTTCCCTCTGTAGTCACTGCAAAAGCAAAATTAGCTCTGAAATAATTTTAGAATTTCCAATTAAAAATACGTCCCCATTTGTAGCTCAATTCTGAAACCCATGACTAACTGGTGATGGTGTGATTACCACGAGGGGCTGAATTTTGGAGACGCCGACAAGGGCCAGCCCAGCCACGCTCAGTTTCCATTGTCTTCTGAAAGGTGTTTTCCTCTCTGATTTTCTGCTGTGCTGAGGACAGGTCTCCCAAACAAACTCTTCTCTCAGGAAAGCCAGAAGATGTTCTTCTGGACAGACATTTCCTCCCAGTTTGCCTGGGATAATGGAGCTGTGAGGTCACCAGCAGCTCTTGAAACCCTTTTTTCCACTGGCAGCCTAAGCACACGGGCATCTTACTTGTAGGCCAACATCCTTTTAGAAGTTCTCTCCAGTGCCCAGGCTCTGACATCTCAGGGACCTGCATTTGCATCTCAACTCTGCCACTTACACCTTGAACAAGTTGTTTCACTTTCTGAGCCCCTATTTCCCCACTATTATGCCCCTTGAGATGGCGGAACTGAGAATCCATGAGATGATGAGCGGAAAGGGCTGAGGTACCTGATGCCTGAGCAGCTCTTGGCCCTGGCTGGACCGCGGGGAGCAGGAGTTCAAAGTCCCAGGGCCCAGCATCAATGAAAACAATTACGTTGATTGGGAAATTCCGCCAATGAGTATATGTCTGTTAATGGATTCCTTTTACAAGGAAATTTTTATAAAGCTAACAAAGAAGGAAAAACTTCTCAACACTAGGATAAATCTTTGGATTTGTTAAAAGTGGATGGTTCCTGAAAACCCTAAAGAATACCTGCTCCCTGCCTGAGACTCTAAAGTTTCACTCACTAAGTTTATTCTTCAGAAACTTAAATCCTCCAGAGAACTCCTGTGCCAGCTAAGTCCCAAAACCCAGAGGCAATAGCCTCTCCAAGACCATCAATGAGATGCGTCCCCTTTCCCCATAATGTCAACACCCCTTTTCAACATGAACAGTTTAGGGGGGGCATTGCCTAGACATCCCTGGAGATTGGGAAATTAATTAAACTAGAGGAAGGGGGAGCAACAGACGAGATAGGATTTAAGAAAGGATTATGAATACTGAATCTTCATATAATTTTCTTTTCCTTAGTTGCTGGGGTATTAGAATAGCTAGAAGGAAAGAACTGAAATGCTGGAACTGTAACCCATAGCATCCTTTGAAATTTCTTCTATAGCTACTTGTTAAATTGTAATTTGAAAGTTATCACCTTTTTGTATATATGTTATATTTCACAATAAGGAAATAACTGAAACTATTGTACTGTAACTTATAACAACTTTGGAAATTTCCTGTATAGCTACTTGTTAAATCATACTTTGAAAGATATTACCTTTTTGCATATATGTTGTATTTCACAAAGAGGAAATAACTGAGACTGTGGAACTATAGTCCTTAACATTCTTTGAAATTTGCTCTCTACCTACTTGTTAAATTGCACTTGGAAAGTTATCACTTCTATGTAGTATGTTATATTCTACAATAAAAAAAATATTTTTTAAAGAAATGGATGGTTGATAAATGTAAGGCCATTTTATTATTAGCTCTACTTTTCTGTATATTTGAAATGTTTTGTAATAATAGAATAAATGTAAAGAGGTTGGCTTAAAACAAAATAAAAATTCATCTGAAATTTAACTTTTCTTTTAACTTCTTTTTCTTAGGTTCAATTCAATGAAAACTAAATTTTATGCTTTTTACTTTGTAAAAAGATATGTACTAAAATGTCATTTTATATCATTATTTCCAGCAATCTATTCTTTTGCACATACGTTTAGAGAGCCACTGGAATGAAGTTCACATGCAAAAAATTATATATTTTAAAAAGTTATTTCTGGGTGGTGGGCTATTGGTAGTTCTATTTGTATTTTTCCCATTATTTGAATAGTTTTACAGAAACAAAGTTATATTCTTTAAACACTGGGGGAGAAATAGTATAAAACAATAGCAGCAAAACAACGCGTTTCCACCGCGGAGGGCAAGCCAGCTGAGCGCAGGGAGAGTGGGGGTCCCTGGGGCGCGGGGGTCAGCGGGAGGAGGTGAACAGCGCGTCCCGGGCAGCGAGGGCAGGGGCTGCGGGCGCAGGTTCCGGGGTCGTCTGTGACGGCCTCTAGCGTCTACACCCGCGACCGGGCCGGCCAGCCCGGGAACCGCACCCTCCGCCTGAGCAGCCGCAGGAGCGCGGGGCGGAGCTGTCATGCGGGGCGGCGGCCGCGCGAGGGCGCCACGCGCCAGGGCCCCGCACCCTGCGCGCCCTGTCCTCTCCGGCGACCGGAGCTGGCACCCCTCGGGCTTGGTATTGCGGCCTCTTTCTTGGCAGCTCTTGATAACTGGGTCTTTTTCACCCACATTGCTTAAAACTCTCGAGTCACCCATCGCCTCATCGAACAATGAAATCCTGAACTCATCTCTTGCCTCAGCGTTTAGCACAACACCCCCTGGCGCAAGCATGCCTCATTTTCAAAGGAGGAAATTTTCAGGGTAGTGGAGCGATCCACAGAACTTTAGTAGCAGAAGTTCAGTATAGATCATAAAATTTCCTGACTTAGACAAATGGCAAAACATTTCTCCAGTTGTAATTAATTCTTGTATTTAATTGACTCCTTTCCCTTGCTCAGAACATTCTCCTTCCATTCGTTCACTAAACTCTGCCTATCTCCAGGTCCCCGTTCCTCATGCCAGGCTCGGACGCGCCACCCTGGGGTTTAGGGTGTCTGACAAACCTGCCTGAGGATCTCGGGTCTGCTCCTCAAATGCGTGGGTGGCCTAACTTGGAGCTTCAGTCTCGGCTGGTAGAAATGGGGACAGAGATGCCTTCCTCACGGCCAGACATGGTGCCCTGTGGCATCAGCAGCTGGCACCTCATCCTGGTGCCAACCCTCCAGATCCAGGCTGCCAGGCACGGGGAGGCCGCGTTGGCTGCAGCTGGAGAGGACTGACACGCCACGTGTGGACGCCAGCAGGGCCCAGCAACATCCCTTCCTCCCTGCCCTGCTCCTTTCACCTGCCACCGTATGTTAGACCATTTTGCCACCTATTGATACTTGGACTTCCCTCTCTCCGCATCCTGGGAGCTTTGTAAAGTGATTCCAGGTCTCAGGTGATGACACCAAGCACTCTCTTTGGTTAAGCTTTCCCATTCCTGCCATCAGCCCGAACGTGGAGCTGGGTCATCGTGAACCGTACCCAGGAGCCAGGAGGCCTCCTCCTCCCGGTGCCGCTGGAGCAGAACAAAGCAGGGTGCTCACAGGCCCGGGCGGCAGCAGGCGCAGGCCGGGGATCCCCAGAGATTGGCCATCCTGGCGAGACCCCCTTCACCATGGCAGCAGCTCCTGGCGACTGCTGGCTCAGGAGGACTTGGCTTTCCTTGGCCGCCCGGTGGATTCTGAGCCTCTCTCCCCTGCGTGGAGGAAGGAAGGGCACGCACCTGTGCTGGGAGGTGACCCCAGCAGGGCGCACCCCGTTTGCCGCAGCCCCCACCCCAGGGGAGCCCGCGGGCTGAAGTTCCCTGAGATCCCCCGGAGGCCTGGGGTCTGGTTTAGAAAGCTATCCGCCCACCGAATTGTTGACAAAGGGCCTGGAGGACGCTCTCCTCAGTGCCCAGAGGCTCCTACGAGATGGAAACCCTCGAGGTGGCCGAGAGGAGGGCTCTCCCTCTCAGGGCACGGAGCTGCGGGGCCACCTGCCCCTCTGGGCTGGCAGCTCCCCCAGGGCCTGGGAAGGGGCGGTGGGGAGGGGCGCAGGGCTGTTCCCACCCACAGAGGGAGGGTCTGGCTGAAGCCAAGGCCAGTTGGGTCTGTGGTCAGGTGGTCAGGAAAGGGCACGGCGGGTTAGAGGGTGAACACCTTCACTCTGCCCCCAGGAAGCTCCGATCACAGGGTGCTTGGGGGTCAGAGACTGGGGCCTGAGATGGCCCATGAGCCTCCCAGGGCCCAGGTCTGAGCACCCATTAGCTCCTGGACTTAACAGATGGGAGCTGGAGGCCACCAAGGACGTGCGTGGAACACACGGGGAGGACACGGACTGAGAACCACGAGTGCCTTGCCCAGGGCCACGCAGGGCAGGCCAGGAAACCGAGTCCCTCCACCTCTTCCCTTCCTACCACGGTACACGGGCTGCCCTCAGCCCTGCCCTCCTCAGGCTCCCACGGCCTCCATGGTGCTGGATGTGGACTCCTACGCAGGTCTGGGGTCCGGGGTCGCCCTCGCTGGGGCAACAGCCTGCTGTCAACCCAGCGATGCCACAGCCACGTGCTCTCTGTGGGAGGGACCGCGAAGCCCTCGGTGCCAACGCCCTCTCAACAGGTGGCAGAAGACCCCTACAGCAACGAGGGGAACACAACTTGCCCCCTGGGAGGGAACCCCAATCTCTAACCTAGTCGGTTAGTCTGTCCTCCAGGTGTCCTGCTGCCCGGAGAAGTCCCACCTGGGAGCTCAGCAAACTCAACGCTTCCCCACCTGAGCTCATGCAGCCCCACCTTAGCTCACCTGTCCCCATTTTAGCTCACCTGTCCCCAACTGAATTCATGTGTCCCCCCCACCTTAGCTCACCTAGCCCCACCTTAGCTCATTTGTGTCCCCTGAGCTCACCTGACCCCACCTGAGCTCACCTGTCCTCACCTGTGCTCATCCATCCCCACCTGAGCTCACCTGTCCCCAATTTAGCTCATTTTTCTCTCTGAGCTCACCTGACCCCACCTGAGCTCACACATCCCCTCCTTAGCTCACCTGTCCCCACCTGAGCTCACCTGTCTCCACCTGAGCTCACTCGTCCCCACCTGAGCTCACCAGTCCCCCCTGAGCTCACCTGTCCCCACCTGAGCTCACCTTTCTCCACCTGAACTCACTCATCCCCCCCTGAGCTCACCAGTCCCCGCCCAGCTCACCTTTCCCCACCTGAGCTCACCTGTCTCCACCTGAGCTCACTCGTCCCCACCTGAGCACACCAGTCCCCCCCTGAGCTCACCTGTCCCCACCTGAGCTCACCCACCCACCCCACTCCCACCAACTCTCCCTCTGTCTGTGATGGCTTCTCCATCCTCCTGGTCATCTTGGGCCGGGCTCCGAGCTCTGGCCTCCCCGACGCCTCTCCTACATGCCCTCCTCCTCCTCCGCATCCCCAGGCCGCCACCTTCCTTCAGGCCCGCAGAGGCCCTTCCCGGCTGACTGCCATCTCCCCTTCCGACTTTGTCCTCCTGCAATTGATTCTCCACAGGCCAACGACAACCCTGATTCCGAGCTCTCGCACTCAGAACCTGTCTGTGCCTTAGAAGACTTGGCTTCTCTGGCGGAATTCCCCTGTCCCCAGCCCTGGCCATCCTGCGCTGTCCCTAGCTATGATCACCATGCTGTCTTCCGTTTCTCTGTCCCTTCCCAGTGGGGACGACCTGCAGGGCAGAGGCGGGTCTTTGTCATCTCTACGCCTGGCAGAGAGGAGCGGCCGACCGAGGTGGACCCCTGGGGCCACCTGCCGGGTCCTGTCCATGGGTCGGGGCCATGGTGAAGGCGGGGGGTCCTGGCCCGGCAGGTCTCAGGCCCTCAGCCCTGGGCCTCTCCCCTGCCCTCGCGTCTCCCCCGCAGGGAGGGCGTCCTGCCGCTGTCTCCAGCACGCACACTTTCCTCAGACACGTGGAAAAGAAAAGAGAGTCACGGAAAGAGGCGGCTCTGTGCTCTGCTCTCCAGCCTCCGGAGTGTGTCCTGTCGTCACGAGACCCCCGGCTTCGGGGCACCGGTGGCTTTCACGGGGGGCCCTGGGCACCTTTGTCTCGGGCACCCTTTCCGCCTTAAAAAAGTATGGAAAAATGATTTTTACACCTGCCTTGGTAGAAAGATATGAATATAATCCAGGCTGGATTCATTATTATTATAGTCAGGCTTTTGCTCTGCTCTTGAAAAAAAGTAAAATTAAAATATTTCCACGAGCCTCTAAAGCACTGTGGGCCCAAACACTGACCCTCCTGTGCCCAGTGGATCTGTTGACCCTGGAGGTCTTGGGGTGAAGTGGGGTGGGAGCCCTTCCGGGGTGACGGTGCCTCTCTCCCCCGAGGGGGTCATCCCTCCCTGGAACGAGAAGTTACAGCGGGGACCCTGCCACAGGGGACATTGGATGGGGGGACCCTGCCATGGGAGGACATTGGGTGGGGGGACCCTGCCACAGGGGGACCCTGCCACAGCGGGCTCAGCAGAGCGTGGGGGACCAAATGCTGGCCATCCGGATGCTCGGACACGAGGAGGCTGTGAGACCCGTGGACGCGTGCCCTGCTCCATGCTCCCATCCCCTGCTGGCAGTGGTCACCCAGGTGTCCTCTCCCTGTCCTTTAGGCAGTCACCCCACCAGGCCACACCCCAGCAGGCAGCTCCCAGCTTCGTCCTGGACGGGCCAGGTGCAGACCCAGTCACAAACGCGGGGAGGAATTAATGGCCAGGCCGCTGTAAACGCCCCCTGGAATGAAGCAGGGAGAAAAAATTATAACAAAGGGTGTGGAGACATGGGAATTGCTTCATTTCTATAACCCAGTTTACTAAAGTTACTGTCTCGAATCAGCAAATTCTGGTCGGGTCTTTGGCTTGTTAGAAGGGTTTGTGGAGAAGGAATTCCTTTAGCAAAGGGATGTTTATGGATGAAAGGAGAATGAAGGTGGACGTTCTTGGCTGTGCAGCCTTGACCATCTCCATGTAACATCCAGACCTTTTTGCTCCAGGTGGGAGGGGGATCCTGTCATCATCATCATCCGTTCAAATCTGTGGAGCACCAGTTGTGTGAGGAGATGGGATCCTGTCTCTGGTAGAGCTGGAGGGTCTGGTACTCAGAATTCCTGGTGAGTTTCTTGCTTTGAGATTAAGCTGCATGACTGTCGCCCTCACCCCCCATTTCAAATTCCAAGACTACTAATGCTGGTATAAAAAGAACTTCTGGAGTGATGAAAGAGGAAAAGAATTTTGCTGGGGCAAATCCCCAGTTGCCTCATCTTTTGGTTTCAATGAATAGCTGGCAAGCGTTTCACCTTGAAAGTGGTCAATTTGGCAACTCCAAAGGATAGACTTTCCGGAATGACGTGTAACCTAAAGCTGATTCCATACTCACTTTTGAAACAAGCCCAAGGAATGAGTATGGTTTTGATTGCGTCTCCCACTACGCAGAGCCTCCCGGACTGGAGTCCTGCCCATGGAGGCTCCACGTGGAGGACACAGCCGGGCAGCAGACTTCTTCAGGACCCTTCCCTCGGTCGTGACCCCGACCCCAGCATGGCCAGTGGGTGCCCAGCACTTGGTGCAGACTCGGGCGTCCCAGCCCTAAGGAGCTGTATGAAAAGTCCGGGTGAGCCTTAGGTGAATCTAACAAATCACAAGCGCTCCTTGTTGAAATCAGGGGTTTGTTTTAGAAGACGATCCCATTGCTTGTCCACTCAGCCGATGAGCAAGCTACTCAAATTCTCATGTTTTCCCCTGGAGCAAAAGTGGCTTCCCATCAATGGAGCCCAAGGATCGGATGCCCTGCACTTGGTTCCTGGAGCTGCCACCTGAAGGCTGCCTGTCCTTGGTGAGTTTTCACGATGACACCACCTTATGGCCATTTATGGGGCATCTCAACCCTGGAGCCAGCAGGGATCATAGTCAACTGGGAGGGAACTGATCTGAACTCTTGACATCACACCTGCTAGGACCTTAGGACCTACCAAAATCAAGAATTTCACATCAAAGGAAATCACAGACTTTCTGAGAATCTCATTCCGAAGTCAGCAAGTGGACCCTGCTGTCCATGAGGTGTCTTTCCTTTGTTTTGCATTAATACATGTGTTATAAAGAATGAGATCTCAGGGTGTATGATAAATTCCACCCTGATTCCTGTGCAAACTTTGAAACACATTTCGTTGTAGCTGAACTGGGTCCGACTCTCAGAACACGGGGTGCTTGTTCCTATTCAAGTTTTATCAAAGTGAGGGAGAAATCTGATTTGTTCCTGCTTAGTCATCTGTATAAACAATCTCTGAATTCTGAGGACAAGAAACCCGAATCTATGACCACAGTCATCTGCTCTATGTCCAAGGAGAGAGGGCCGGGGCCATTGAAGGCGGATGATGATGAATATTGCCATCTGGGCTTGTTTGGGTGAAAGCATTTTCTCACGTAGGAGTCCTTTGTTGAAAGCGTGATGTCATTTGCTTGAATCTGTGACTCTCCGGTTCAGGTCACATGCCCACCCAGAGCCTGGCGTCATCAATTCCACCCAAATCATATAAATTGAGAATGAGAAAGAGATGGTGCGGTACTGGAAAATCAGGGTGCTCCTGAGAAAGATAGTGGAGGGGATGTTGAACAGGCAGAGCTGATAGATGGCCACTGAAGCTGGCTGGCGTCAGAGTAGGATTCATTCCTGCTGCCTTATCCTAACCCACCCTCCAGAGCTTCCCAGGCCTGTGCTGCTATGCCAAAGTCTGAAGATACAAGCTTCGTTTGCTTGTTCATTTGTGTAACAGTCATTTAATGAGTGTCTACTCTGGATGAGGCCCTGTGCTGCATTCGGCCAAGGATACAAAATGAGTAAGTTGTTGTCCTCAGTATTTAGAGCTCTCGGTTCTTTCCATGGCTCATGCTCACCATGCTCTGGGTTGAGTTGTGTCCCCCGTAATGAGACATTGAAGTCCTAATTCCCAAGAACTCAGAATGTGACCTTGTTTGGAAATAGAGTCATTCCGGTGAGAAATAATTAAGATGGAGTCATCCTGGAGTAAGGTGGCTCTTAATCCAACATGACTGATGCCCTAGAGGAAGGGGAGACTCAAGGGGACACCCCAGGGGGAAGGCCACGTGCAGGTGGAGGCAGAGGCTGAAGCTTTGCAGATATGGGCCAGGGGACATCAGGCTTTGCCAGCAACCACCAGGAGCAAGGCAAGGAAGGAGTCTGCCCTAGAGCTGCCAGGGAGAGCATGGCCCTGCTGATGCGTTCATTTTGCACTTCTAGTCTCCAGAATGGTGACAGGATAGATTCCATTGTCTTAAGCCATCCAGTTTGCAGTAATTTGTTACAACAGCCCTGGAAACCAAGACACACATCGTGTCTGTTTGTTGGAAAAATGATGCCTTCACACTTGCTGGAATTTACTCATTTCCTCCTTTGGCAAAGAGGGAAAAGAAACCTGTCCAATATGACAGGAGTCTTCTGACTGTCACTGAGATAGACAAATTGTCCTTGTGACCTTCCGGGGAAGGTGCAATGACAGCGGTCACTGAGGTCTCCGTAAATGGGGCTGGGTGCAGGGCACAAGCACGCAGAACACGACTGCTCACCTGGTCTCATGTTCTCCACCTCCCAGGGCCACCTTGCCCAGCTCTGAACCAACACCATGACCACCTGGTGGGACCAAATGATGAGCGAGGGTTTGTAATGTCACAAATGGATTTTCCCAATGCCAAGCTTGTTTAGGATTTCTTTCAATGCTCCCCCTCCCCAATTTAGACTTGTTCTTAATCTTAATCTGCATCCCTGTGGGGAAGGCGGAAGTCAGTGGGAAACCAGAAGATAAAGGAGCGGACATCACCATGTGATGGGAAAGCCAAGGAACCCAAGGATGGCTGGCCAGTTGGAACACAACCAACCCAGGAGAAAACCAGTCTTCCAGCCTCTGAAACCATAAGCCAATGAATCCCTGTTATTTAAGCCAAAACCAGCTTGCAATACTTGTCATAGCATCTGGGAAATAAGACACTATACCCGCCTGTCATTTTTGCCAACTGTGATGTCACTATAAAGCTTCTTGCTGAAGGGAAAACAAAGGGAAGTCCTGGAGAGAAGCCAATATTGGGAAGAGTTATGGAATTGTCTTCAGAGGGTCTCCTAGTCTCTAAGCCCCATCCCTTTACGAGTCTTTCTGCATTCACGTGAACAGCCACTGAGTCTGCATACAGGCTTCCCCAGCACCCCCTCCTCCATTCCCACCAGGGGGTACTCGCCTCTCTATTCTCCCATCTGCTTTTGGTCACCTTATTCATTTCCAACTCTCCTTTATCCTTCTAGGATGTCTCGAGTGTCGAGTCAGACTTAAGGACAGAATTCCTTTGAACTCTGTGCCCTGCATAATCTACACACCATTTAGTCTGCTCTGCATGTGATGACATGCATGGATTTCCCCCTAAGCATGGTGTAGAAAGTGAAGATGCCATGAATTTTGGCTCAAGGCCTTGTAGCTCAAGGTTGCACTTGGGGTCCTCCACGTTCCTGACTAGTGGCCTGCCCCCTGGTTCACCTGTCCCTGTTAGTTGTCGCCATCATCATCTTCATCATCACCGGAATCATCCTCATCATCATCTATTGATGGAGTGGCCATATGATTTATCATTCATACCAGGATACTTTTGAATGTGGAAGTGGGTGCATTTATTAATCCCTCTGGGACAACAGATGGGACGAACTGGAACTGCCACCCTCTATATTGAACATATATCCCCTGCTAAACACTTTGCACATCTTATCTGGTAAGACTATTTATCCCCATTGTATAGATCAAAAAACTGAGACTTCAGAGAGGAAAGGACCTGGACCAAGGTCACGTTGCCCGTGAGTGTCAAAACCAGGACACCGAGCCCAGAGGTTGGACCTGCGATGGCTCTGCTGACCTGCCTTCTGTCCTTCAGGCCTTCACTCAGTGCTTACCAAACACCCGTGGGGCGTACGTTATGCCGTGTGCTTGGCCAGGTACAGAGGCTACCAGGGTAATCGGGAACCCTGGGTCCCGTGCCAGGGTGGGAGTTGGACAGCTCTCGGTGTTCTTTGTTTTTCTGGCTCCCCATCGACCTGTGATGCACAGATGCCATGGGAGATGAGGGGCACCCTGAACTTGGGCCATTGTCCCTGACCCTGGCACGGCAGCCCTCCTGCACTCAGGTTAGGTCCGGGAGCTGTCGGCCTTCTCTTAGTCCCATGGTTGGGGTCCTTGTGACTGTTCCCAGCCTGGGAAGCTGGAGAGAGTTCAGACATTTCTTGTTCTTGTCCAAAGTGGGGATCTCCCTGGTCTACCACAGTGGCCCTCTGGGGACACCTCTTCATTCACATGGACTGACAGCAGAGGTGACTCTTTCTGCCCAGTCGGTCACATGGCCAAGCCGGAGCCCTCCCTGCACGTCTCGAAACAGAAGGCTCTTGGCACCTCCGTCCACCTGCTGTCCCTCGGTCAGCCTCCTCCCGGCCGCCTCTGCCTGGAGCTGCCCTTCCTCACACCAGTAATCAGGCAACTGGAGGAGCAACCCAGAGAGATGGCTGGAGAGGCTGTGAGCCTTACCAGGGTGGAAACCCCAGGGCCTCCTGGAAATGTGCTTAACCAAAATGTCAATATAATAGTGCAAAAACGGAAAAGACGACACAAAGAAGTAGCACAGTCTTATTTAGAAGTCGGCCAATGTGCCCATTTCCTTCACATTTATATTTCTGGGCAATTGAAAAGGCATCCTGCTTGGTAATTATTTTTCTCTGCTCTTCACTCCATTCCTATCCTCCTGGCACAAGTTTCTAATCACTCTTCTTTGGGACTTTCTGAGTAGGGTACATTATTTTAGTCATTATAAAGAAAATTCGTAGCCAAAGATGCAATCCAAAATATCAGGCACTTTTATGCTTTGCATTGCTGGTCGATTCCGGATTATGAGGATGATAGCCCTGAGCTGAGGTGGACAATAGAAAACGCCACGTGATGTGGAGCTCATTTGTACATGGCTTTAAAATCCACTCACGACTCTTCCTAGTTACATGGTGATTTCTTGTCTTAGTTTCATCACCATCAGCGTGAGCTAACAGATGTGAAGTGCCGCCTCTACCAGGTTCTGTCCTAACTTCCTTGCATTTATTAACCCAATGACCCTGTGAGGTGGGGTTTTAGTGAGGATGACAATAGCTGCTTTGAGGAAGGGACCTGAAAATGCAGTGGCTGGAACCAGACTGCAGATGGTTGGAAGGCAGTGTGGCCAGGCTGGTGGCAGCTCTGCCATTGCTACATGTGGCTTCCAAGGCCCTCCAGCCCCTGCAGAGAACAGGAGAGTGGAGGAAGCACACCTGCTTTTTTGATGGTCCGGTACGGAAATAGCACAAGACATTTCCTCTCCTTCCCATTGGAGATGACTCGCCACATGGCCAAGCAGCAAGGGGGGCTGGGAAATGCAGTCCAGCTGGCCAGCCAAGGGGCAGACCACAGTTCTACGGACATAGAGAAGGGCAGAGCAGTTTGGTGGAGAGCAGTGACCTCCACTGCAGAAAGATATTGTCTTTTTGCCATTTACAGATAAGGAAACTGAGGCACAGAAAAGTTATGACACTTCTCCAAGAACAGAGATAAGAATGGACTGGGACTCTTACATTGTCGGCTTCAAGTGCAGGCGTTCAGACATTCTGCTTGGTGGGCTTTATAAATGATATTAGTTTTAACAGGCGATCAACACAGACCTTCACATGTGACCCCCTAGTGTATCCTTCTACCCCGAAGCATCAAAGCCACTCGTTGACCAGATCACCAGGTTGACCTTGAAGCAGCTGACACTGGGGTGGAGAGCAAGATGTCAGCCCCTGCTCTCGAGTCTGGAGCGACAACCAGCCAGCTCGGTGCTGGCTGCCAGAGCCCTGCTGTTGGAAGGGAGTGGACGGACAGGGGCCTCCCGCTGGGCTGGCCACTCCTGGAGCTGTGGGCATGACCTGCTCCTCACAGGCCAGGAGGGGCTGCTGCTCAGAGCTTATGGGGAACATGGAGCTCATTCTCCCCTCCACTCGGAGCAGCCTCTCCTGCCAGCTGCTATAGCAGACCCACTTGTTAGAGCAGAGACTGCTGAGGGCAAGAGCCAGACAGCAATGACATGTGTCTAGAAACATCTGCTTTCCTACAGAACTTGCAGAGAGCTCAATGCATCCCTCATACACTTCATCTCATCATGGTCTCCTTTTAACTTTCTTCCCTTGGTGCACTGGCATTTGTAGAGGGCAAAGAAATGGAGAAACTGGAATACTGGAAAAACAAAATAGCAATGTCCTTTTATGACACCTTGCACTTATGAAGGCATTTTCCACGTGCCCTCCAGCAGTCGCCAGAAATCATTAGGCCGATGGCTGGAAGGGGGCACAGAGGCTGGAAGGTGCAGAGGGGCCATAAGCTCCCCAGGGAGCCACAGCCCCTCTACTTGCCCCAACTCTGGGGCCCTTCGCCTGGAACACCCTGCCTCAAAGCTGCTTAGGGAGAGCAGTTTTCTCCTGGATTAGCCGAGTTTTCCCTGCCAGGGCCGGACAGTGCCAGGACAGCGAATGGCCTGGGGTAGCTCATGCAGCCACTGGTTTGTAACTCGTAGGCATTGAGATCCACCGTTCCCCAGAACCAAGCACACGTGTGCTTACTGTGCAGGCCCTCACACACACTCTGGGGTTCTCAGACACCTCGAAACATGCTCCCTAGGTAATGACAGGGACTCCTCGCCGAAATTCCTCTCCTTAATGAAGGAAAAGGGATCAACTGTTTTTTAGCAGCAAGGGAGTAGTTAAATAAATTTGGCATGTCCATACAATTTCAAAGAAAGAGGTAGATACTGTTAGATCAATATGGAAAAAATCTCCAAGACAATTAAGTTTGGAAAGTAAAATAAAAATCCATGCATTTAATTAACAAATACATACACTGAGAATCTACTGTGCGGTGGGCATGCAGCAATGAACAAAACAGAAAATCCCTTCCCAAATAGAAACGCCCCTTCCCCCCATTACTATCACTGGAATCCTGGTGGGAAATGGCCGTTGGATTTTCTTCCGAGATGACGGGCAGCTACCGGGGGTTTCGAGCCAGGTTGCGGCATGATGGGATTTACTGGTGAACAGCTGGCTCTGCGGGGAGCACTGCCTGTGGAGGTGCTTGGGGCGGGGGGAGCCTCTCAGAGGCGGCTGCAGTGGCTCAGGTGAGAGGTAACCGTGCTTCCGACCGGGGGGAAGGGGTGGGCTGGGGTGGGGAGAGGTGAGCAGGTTCTGGGTTTATTTTCAGGGAAGAGCCCCAGGATTTGTTGATGGTGTGGACAGTGGGAAGGAAAGAAGGAGTCAAGCAGGACCCCAAGTGTTTGGCCAGTGCATGGCGGTGCGTTTGCCAAGGCGGGGAAGGTGGGGAGCAGAGTGGGTTTGGGAGGGGCTGGGTCAGGGGCTCTGCTTTGGACGAGTTTGTGTGGTCTAGGGGGTCCTGGCCGATGGGTCAGTCTAGGGGGTCCCGGCCGAGGGGTCAGTCTAGGAGCCACAGCCGAGGGGTCAATGTAGGGGGCCCTGGCTGAGGGTCAGTGTAGGGGACCCCGGCTGAGGGGTCAGTGTAGGGGGCCACTCTCAGGCTGGAGGAATAAACTTGAGGGTCGTCATGCAAACGTCCTAAGCAGGAGAGCTGGAGGAGATCAACAAGGAAAGAGAAGGGGTTCCAGGACAGCCCCAACCCCTCCCTCATTCAAGGGACCCCATATGAGGAGGACCCAGCCTAGGAGGTTGGAGGAGACCCTCAAGAGGGGAGTGCTGCAGAGACAAAGGGCAGGATGTGCTCCCAGAGGAAGGCAGTGACTGATTCCAGTGAATGCAGCAGACTCTCTTAGGTAAACTCTCTGTGTCAACACTAGACGTGTAAGTGCATGGGGAGAGTTCTGGAAGGAAACACACCGAAGGGTCAGCAGTGGTTCCTCTGGGGCAGGAATTGGGAGTGGAGGGGGGCGGTGCAGAGAGAACTTCCTTGTGACTCTCCTGTGTCAGGTGCATGTGCATTTCTTGTGTAATTTAAAAAGAACAATAAACTTAAAAGAGGGGGGTTATCTCGAGTGACGAGAGGCCTTTCCTTTCCCAGGCCTCCTGTCCCCACATCCCCTCCTGGGAGGAGGCGGGCAGGGGCCTCGGCCTTGCCTCCCCTCCACCAACAGGCCACTTCCTCCTCCTCGAGCCCGCTGGCCCTGGGGTCCAGTCCTGCATCACCCATGCTCCCTTCCCTGCCCCTCCTCCTCCTGCACGTCAGGTAACACGAGCCGATCCACAGCTGGGTGCAGCTTTCTGGGAAGACAGAAATCCAAGGCGACGCCGTGACATTGACAGCAGACTGCCACGTTTATCTGGTTCCGTCTGTGACTGTTGCTTTATCAGTGAGCTTTTCCCAGAGCAATTTCAGACTCTGGTTTGGTGCAGATCATGGAAGACCTTCTAGAAATTTCTTTCTTTTTGAATGACCCATTCTGTCCCAGACTTCCCAAGCCTTTGAAGGAAAACAAACATCACACTCACACTCACACTCTAATGCACACACATACACACATTTTTCAATCTCTGAGATGAGAGTCTTGGAGTGAATTAGTCAATTTGTTTTTCATTTAAATGTGAAAGTGGGAGAGGCGAACCTAATGGACTTGCGGGGGGAACACAGAGCTGTAAACTGGAAAAGAAAAAAAAAAGATCCATGTGTCCCCTCTCTCGTGATAAATGATGATTGCACAGTTACAGGGAGCTGGGCTGGCGGCCGTGTACACCTCAGGCATCGTGTTCTCATCTGCAGGGCGGGTACCCCGCGCCTCCTGTCACAGTCTCAACACTACAAAGCTGAGGAGGAGGCAGTGGCACTTGTGGGGACGCTGAGTCACGCCAGCAGAGACGGAAAATAGGTCAGTGGGTCGCCTGTGCAACCTGAGCCAAGAGGAAGTCTGTCTGACCGGCTGCGAGGCCGGGTGCTCCGGGTGCCCCGAGAGCCCGGGGGTGGCTGGCTGTGGGGCACCTGCACCCCAGGAAGCACAGAAGGCCCAGGAAAAACTGGAGTGAAGCCAACTGGGCCCTGGGAAGCAGGGAGATAAAGACCGGCTGGGTGGGTCCCTCAGCAGTTAGGCAGCTGGAAACGTCTGGGGCACAGAGAAGGAAAACAGTGCCGTGCATGTGGGGGGCTCGGAAGAGTGGGGACCCTGGCTCTGTGTGCGTGGCTTTGAGCTAACTGAAGAACCCCAGCAGCTGAACCGTGGCTTAGTGCTGCCTTTCGGGGTTCTGAGGAAGCCCCGAGGTTCCTAGGGCTCAACCTTGTTGTTAAAAACAAACAAACAACAAAACAAAACAAATCCACGCTCCCGGAGTGTGGGGCCTGCACACCCCGTTCCACCCAAACCCAAGGAGGGAGGGTGCTCGGGGGGGCGTGGCTCCCACTGCTACTCGCCAAGGTTGGTGGTGGGGGGCGCATCTGCCTGGAGGGACTGTCACCCCACTGTCTGCCCCCAGAGGGGATGTGGCTGCTTTGCAGGCGCAAGCAGGGCCCCCTTCCTTTCTCACATTCCGCATGTGTGTATTCCAAGCCCGCAGCTCTGAGGACAGCCTTCCCGTACAGAGGCAGTCTGTCCTTCCTGGGTCTCTCGGGAAGGTGACTGCTCTCCCCGTGGGACCTGCCCACAGGGGCTCGGGGTCACTTACCTGCACTAACAGCCAACCCCCAACCCCCGAAAGGGCCACCGTTGGTCCTGCTCCTGCCTCTGGAGCCACACAGAGCTGGTGTCCTTCCCCCTCCCCACCCACAGCCCCCGCCCCACAGCCCCTGGTCCCCCACCCCAGGCCCGCTCGCTGCTGCCCCTGTAACGTGGCTGCAGCCCCTTCACCCTCCTGGCCACCTCCTGGCCTGGCTGCGCCTCCTCTCAGTCCCCCGAGCCGGACCCGTCCAGCTAGAGCGCACGAGAGGCTCTATCCGTGTCCACTCTGTTCTCAGCCAGCTCCGGGAGTGTGGATTTGTTTTGTTTTGCTGTTTGTTTGTTTTTAACAAACTGGGGACATTCTCAGCCTTCAGAAGGGGTCTGAGGAAACAGCGTGGGCAGCGGCGGAGGCTTTTCCAGGACAGATGGAAGCAGGGGCAGTGTTGGCGCCCTTGGCTGACCCAGGGGCTGGGCCCGGTGCCCCGAGGGTGGTCTCCTGGGCCCTCTCACCAGGAGGGAGAGGGGGCTGCAGCAGCCCGGACCCCAGCGGCTGGAGAGCCAGGGGGCCCAGGCTCACCTGTTTTCAGGCTGTAGCCCTGGCCCTGACTGTGATGACTCCTGGGGTGACACTTTGGCAGCAGTGGCGTCTCTAGACCTGGGGACTTTGGCTTAAAGAAGTCACTCTCTCTAAACAAGGAATATCCCTTCAAACCTGGAGAAAACATTCCAGATCTTGAATCTGTAGCCTCAGGAGAGTGCACTTGCCTGAGTTGGGGGTTTGTGGCTGGGGCTGGATGAGACCCCTCCTGACCCCAAGCTCCCCCGGCCAGCTTGTCCCCAGCCCAGCAGGCCCAGCACTGTGCCTGAGCAAAGCCTCCGAGGAAGCCGGGACCCCTCCCCGTCCACAAGCCCCCGCAAGCACCGGCACTGAGGGTCCCTCAGCCCAACCTGGCCCACATGTGTCTCTAGCAGGTGAGCTCACGGGCTCCCCTGGGTAGGTTCCCTTTTCCTTATGCTCAGTTATGTGGCTTCTTTTGCTTTCCAGGTTTCCAGTTGCAAAACTTAAGTTTCCAGGGACAAGTGTGCTTTGCTTGAGACCCCAGACCCCCCGCCAGGCTTCCTGTACCAGCTTCTTAATCAAGAAAGCAAATAAATGGCATACCTCCCACTCCATTATTGTTCCTTCTGAAAATTAAAAAAAAAAATCTATTATTATGTTAGACAAAAATTACTAGGACTTCAAACTGACGATTTTCAGTGTTCTCAGATTGTAAGCTCTGGTTTATTCTCTACCCACCCCCCCCATAGTTCTTCTCTGTGCAGGGAATGACAGAGTATCTGATGGAGACTGGAACCAAACAAGCCAGGCTCTGCAGAATTCCAGGGCCAGAGGTGGGGCTCCGGGCACAGAAGGACAAATCCCCGAGAAGCTGTTCGGACTGCAGGACAAATAGGCCCATGCAAGGCTCTTCTGTCTCCCAGCACCCCACAAAGCTGATTCAGAGCCAGCAGGAGCTGCAAGATGCCATCCCTCTGCCTCCCAGAGAGCCCCAACAGGAACTGGGGGGCCCTTCCTCAAGACGAGAAACAGTAACTGGTACAACACCTTTCTCGCAGCAAAAGTGGTGAGTGAGAGCAAACTCGACGCGACAGTGTGTGAAGGGGCTTGTGGTCCGTCTCCGGGGGCTGTCCTGGGAGCGAGGGAAGGAGGACACCCCTCAGGCCTCCTGCTGCAGCTTGGCAAACCACTGAGTGAAACGATGGCCCAGTGCCACGGAGCCAGGGACCGTGAGCGGGCGGAGGCACCTGCCTCTGAGCAGCTCAGCCATGTCGTCTTTGTCCTTGGTCCTTGGTCCGCAGCTACTGCAAAAGCTGATCTCAGTGTGGGCCACAACCTGTGCCAGGCAGCCACGCCAGGTACTGCGGCCACGGGGCACCCATCGGTGGCTCCCCACGGCCTCCCGAGTGAGGTCCAGACTCGCCACATCCGCCGTCACACATCTGGGCACACTGCCCTGTGACCTTTTGGCACACCCGCCCACCTACCCCCTTTGATGGGGGCCGCTGAAGAAAGGACCCCGTGTTCTATTCCTCTTTTCATCTGACCAGCTCAAATAATAATAGCCAACATCTGTGAAGTGCTGCCTGCATGCCAGGCTTTGTGCCAAGCAGGTCATGTGCACTATCTTTTATGCCCCATGCCCACCCCGGGTGGTTGATAGCATTTTCCTGATTCTAAAGATGTGGAACTTGCCCAAGAGTCCCTGCCGGCATGTGGCAAAGCCAGTTTTCAGAATCAGACTCACTCGCAATCCCTGAAGCTCCCAGCTCTTTGAGCAAACCTTCTGTCCTCTCCCCACCCCATCCACTGCCCCACCAGCCCAGAAACCATCGGACGCCACCGGACACCATCGGATGCCATTCAGACACCATTGGACGCCATTGGACGCCACCCTCCCCAAGTCCTCAGCCTCCCTAGCTGGGCCTCACGGTGCTGACTGAAATCAGTCTTCTCCTGTAGCCCTTTGCACAAGGACCCTCCATGCCCAGTGGCCAGCTGCCTGACAGCAGGAACAGCCATTTATTCCCCTTGGTTTCCTCTAGGGCCCCTAGTTTCATGCCTTGAATATAGGAAATGCTCAAAACTTGCTTCTTTGAATTGAATGGATTCATTTCTCATCTAGTCTAGACGGGCCCAATGTGTGGCCCTTGGGGGACATAAACATTGATCATTTAGATTTTCACCACGTTGTGCTTGATGATAGCTGAATGATAAATAATAATATGCTCCTGGCAGAAATTGGATTACAAGCATGGGTCATGTCAGTGATTTTACACATCTGGATGTGCTGTGGCTGCTTGGTGGTTGCCACTGGAGCCTGTCTCAGCACCAGCTCAGTTTGTGCAGTTGTGCTCGAGATATGTGTCTGACACACAGAGAAGGATCGCGAACATGGGCAGACGGTCTCCATCTGTACAGCTGCCCTTGGAAAAGGTAAATACAAATAACCCAAACTCCTCCAAGTACCTTTAGAGAGGAACCTACAATCTCCCATGCCTCCTTCAACAGGAAGTATCATCAATTAAAATATGGGAATTCTCAGGCATCACTGAGAGCCTCACTGAGAAACCTGATCCAGGAAACAGAGAGTCCTGCTGTTTGCCTCAGTGGTAGCATTTTGCACAACTGTAGTAGTATATCACGACCAGGATGTTGACATTGATACAATCCACTGACTTACTCAGATTTCCCAAATTTTACTTGTACCTGTGTGTGTGTGTGTGTGTGTGTGTGTGTGTGTGTGTGTTAGGTTCTATACAATTTTATCACCTGAGAAGGTTAGTGCAACTACCACACAGTCAAGAAAGAACACAGTTCCAACATAAGGCTCCCTTGCAAAACCCTTTTGTAATCACACCCACCTCCCTCCCACCCCCAAACCCCATCCCCAACATCTGGCAACCCCTGATCTGTCTTCCATTCCTAACATTTTGTCATTTCTTTTTTTTATGTTATATAAATGGAATCATACAGTTGCTGCCTTTCAAGTTTGGCTTTTCTCACTCAGTATAATTCACGGGAGATTCCTCAAAGTCACTGTGTGTTCCTTTATTTGTTGCTGAGTGCTATTTGAAGGAATATGTATACCATGGTCTGTTTAAACATTCACCTATTGAAGGGCATCTGGGCTAATTTATGAATACAAATAAAGCTGCTATGAACATTTGTGTATGGGTTTTTGGGTGACATAAACATAAATTTTCATTTCTCTGGAATAAATGCCCAAGAGTGCAATTGCTGGGTCATAAGGTAATCATGTTTAGTTTTAGAAAACATTGCAAAACTGTTTTCCAGAGTGGCTGAGCCATTATAAATTCCCACAGCAATGCAGGAATGATCCAATTTCTCTACATGCTCTCCAGCATTTGGTGTTGTCATTATTTTTCACTTTGGCCTTTCTGATGTGTAGTGATATCTCATTGTGGTTTTAATTTCCATTTTCTCCATGGCTAGTGATGCTGAACTTCTCTTGGTGTGTTTATTTTGCCATCTGTATCTTCTCTTTCGTGAAGTGTCTGTGCATGTCTTTTGCTTATTTTCTAATTGGATCGATGAGTTTTTTTACTCTTGAGTTTTGAGAATTCTTTCTATATTCTAAGTACTTTTCTTTTGTAGGATATTTTCTTGCAGTCTGTTATTTGTCTTTTCATACCCTTAACTTGATATTTCACAGAGCAAAAGTATTTAATTTTGATGAGGTCCAATTTCTCATTTTTTCCTTTTACGGGTCATGGTTTCAGTGTCAAATCTAAGAACTTTTTGCCTAGTCCTAGCGCCTAGTTATCCTATTTTGTTTCCTAAAAGTTTTAGAATTTTGCATTTTACATTGAAGTCCGTGATCCACTTTGAGTTAATTTTTGCATAAGGTGGGAGGTTTAGGTTCAGGTTCATTTTTCTTTGCCTATGGATGTCCAGCTGCTCCAGCACATTTATTGAAAAGGGTCTCGTTCCTCCACTGAATTGCTTCTGCACCTTGGTCAAAAATCAGTTTGGTGTATTTGCATGGGTGTCTATCTGGGTTTGCTGTTTTCCTTTTGATCTGTGTGTCTGTCCTTCCGGCAAAACCACACCACCTTGACTACTGTAGCCAAATAGCAGCCCTTGATATTGGGTAGAGTTTTTCCTCCCGCTTTACTCTTCTTTGTCAAGATTGTTGGAGCCTGTGCCTTCCCATAAAAATTTTAGAATAAACTTGGGTCTATGTCTACAGATATCTCATCAGGATTTGTGTAGGGATAACATTAAACATATACATAAATTTTGGGGAAATTGACATTTTACTATGTTGTGTCTTCCAATCTATTAATTCAGTTTCTCTCTCCATCTTGTTAGATTTCTTTAGTCAGCTTTTTACAACTTTTAGCTTAAGGATTCTGTACATGTTTTGTTAAATGCATACCTAATTATTTCTTTTTCTTTGGAGCAATTAAAAATAATAATGTGTTTAAAATTTTAGTTTCCACATGTTCATTTTTTGTGTATAGAAATGTGATTGATTTTTGTTTGTTGATTACGTATCCTGTGACCTTACTGAGTTCACTTATTAGTTCTTGATGGTTTTTTGTAAATTTCTTGGGATTTTCTATGGAGACAATCATGTCATCTGCAATAGAGAATGCTTTCATCTTCTTTTCCAATCTGTATGCCTTTTATATCTTATTTTTGCCTTTTTGCAGGGGCTAGAACTCCTAGGGCTGTGTTGAATTAGAGTGTGGAGAATGGGCACTGTTGCCTTGTTCCCCATCCCATAGGGAAAGCATTGAGTCTTTCCACATTAAGTAAGTTGTTCACTGTGGGGTTTTTGTAGAAATTCTTTATCAAGTTGAGATAATTCTCCTTCATTCCTAACCTGCTGAGATTTTTGTCATGCATAGGTATGGGATTTCATCTAATAGCTTTTTTTGTACCTATTGATATGATCATATGACATTTCTTCTTTAGCTTATTGTTACAAGCCTAACAGGAATGATTTTTTGAATGTTGAACAAGCCTTGCAAACTTGGAAGAAATCCCACGTGGATGATTCTTTTTCTACACGTTGGATTCGATTTGCTAATATTTTATTGAGGATTTTAACATCTAACTTCATGAGAGTTTTTGGTCTGTAGTTTCCTTTTTATACTGTGTTTTTCTGTTTTTATATAAGACTAATACTGGCCTCATAAATGGAGTTGGGCTATGTTCCCAACTGTTCTATTTTCTGGAAGAGATTGTGAGAAATTGCTGTTACTTCCTCTTTGAATGTTTGGTAGAATTCTCCAGTGAAACTGGCAAACCTAAATCTGGAGATTGGGGAGGGGAAGCTTTTAAATTACAATTTTGATTTCTTTAATGGTTATTGGGCTATTCTGATCATCTGTTTCATCTTGGTTGAATTTTGGTAGTTTGTGGTTTTGAGGTGTTAGTCCATTTCTTCTCAGTTGTCCAATGTGTGTGTACAAAGTTATTTATAGTATTCTCTTATTATCTTTTAAAAGGCTGCAGGATCTCTAATGATATCCTCTATTCCAGCCCTCTGACATTGGTGATTTAAATCTTCATTCTTTTAATTTTTTTCAGTCTTGCTAGAGCTTTACTGAGCACATTAATTTTTTTTTTGAAGAACCAGCTTTTCATTTCATTGGTTTTCTCTTGTTTCCCTATTTTCACTATCATTGATTTCTGCTTGTATATTTATTATTTCCTTCCTTTTGCTGACTTTGGATTTATTTTGCTCCACTTTTTCTAATTTCTTGAGGTAGGAACCTAGATTACAGATTTGAGATCTTTCCTTTTTCTAATGTGAGTATTTAGTGCCATAAATTTCCTGTCAGTACTACTTTAGCTGTGGCCCGCAAATTTGGTTTTTATTCAGTTCAATGTATTTTTAAAAATTTTTGTCTTTTATTATTTTCAATGTATTTTTATGGTTTTATATGTATATATATAAAACACAAAATTCCCTATTTTAACCATTTTTAAATGTACACTCCACCGGTGTTAATCACATTCACAGTGTGGTACAATCTCTACCACCGCACATTACCAAGACTTTTTTATGAACCCAAACAGTAACTCTGTACCTGTGGAGCAATTTCTCCCCATTCCCACTCTCTCCAGCCCCCAGTAACCTCTAATCTGTTTTCTCTCTTTATTATTTTGCTCATATGAGTAAAATCACACAATATTTGTCTTTTTGGGTCAGGCTTATTTTCACTCCATGTCATTGCAGGGGTCAGATTTTTATTCCTTTTTACAGCTGAATAATATTCTATTGTATGTAATACTTCCTTTTGTTTATCCACTGATCTGTTGATGGACAGGTGGGTTGTTTCCATCTTTTGGCAAATGTGAATAATGCTGCTATGAATAGCTGTGTACAGGTAGCTGTTGGGATCCCTGCATTCAGTTCTTTGGGGAATACACCTGAAGGGGGATTGCCAGGTCATATGGTAATTCCAGGTTTAATTTTCTGAGGAACTGATGAACTGTTTTCCACAGTGGCTGCACCGATTTACAATCTCACCAACCAAGCATAAGGGGTCCAATTTCTCCACATCCTTGCCAGAACTTGTCATTTTCTGCTTTTTTTAAAAAATAATACCCACCTTAGTGTGTGTGGAGTGGGACCTCACTGTGGTTTTGATTGGCAGTTCCCTAACGACTAAAGATGTTGAGCATCTTTTACGTGTTTATTGGCCATTATGTCAGCGTGGTGAGGGTAGAGGCAGGTTGAAGCGGTTTGAAGATTTCAGTGTCCCATCGGGTTAAGGTGGCCTCGGTAGCAACGCCAGGTTTCCAGCCTGGAGGCCAGGAGGGAAGGATGCCTGGAGGAGCCAAAGAAGGAGCCAGGAGAGTTGCAGTCATTCGCATTAAAATTGATGCATGTGTGCCTTTTCTGGTTCCCATGGTCACCCACAGTCTTCTTTCCAGGCTCCGTACTGACTCTAATCTCAATTTACAGAACGCTCAGTCCTCACCATGGCCCTTCCATGCCCAGCATCCCCGCAGCCCTGACCTGTGACCCTGCTGGATTTGCCACGAGACCATAGAGTGCTCCCAGCAAAGCCGCTGGATTTGCCATGAGATCTTGGAGTGCTTCCAGTGATGCAGCTGGATTTACGATGTGATCATAGAGTGCTCCCAGTGAGCTGCTGGATTTGCTACAGGATTATAGAGTGCTCCCAGTGAGCTGCTGGATTTGCTACAAGATTACAGAGTGCTCCCAGTGAGCTGCTGGATTTGCCATGTGATCACAGAGTGCTCCCTGCTCCAGCTCGTCTTCCCCACGGAACTGCCAAGGTTCCCATTTCACCCTTTGGTTAGGGCAAATGTTTAAATAACACAATAGCTATTTTTAGAAAGGAATCATGCCTAGAATGATTTTAAAGGTCACGGCCTTTTTTAGGAACATCTGTTGAGAGAAAATAAAATGACCAATTTGGTCTTCCTGCACAGCAATTTTAAGAGACAATGGCAATCCAAACCATCTCCAGAAAGCCTTGGTAAATGCTAAGAAATAAAAACAATTAGCATTTTTATCGATTTAGTAAAAACAGCAAGCACATTAACTGTAGCGGCCCCACCGCAGGTAGAGCACCCCTTTATGCGGTGGCAAGACTTTATAGCCAAGGCAACAGACCTAAGCACAGTGCACAATGGCTCCTTTTAAAGCACCTTTTTAACGTTTGGTGAAACAGTGGGTGCTTTCGTCTATTTGGTACTTGGGTTCTATTTGCAGCTCAGCACCTGTAAAATGAGTTCTTGCAAGTATCTCACGTAGTTATCTGGATCTCATTCTTCCTTTGAAAATGTGGATTAAATCACCCCTAAGGTGCATTTTAATGCTAACATTGTAAGATTTTTCCTACACTTTCAGTGTTTAAAATGATTTAAGATTTGGGGGTCTCTTCAGCTCTAACTACCCGCCGGCTGTAGGCTGCCTTCTTAGCCAACCTGCACGGTGATGGCCCCTGACAGTTCTGCGCTCCCAGACGGGCGAAGGATGTGCCAGACGCCGCGGGCGCCTTTCCAGGGAAGCACTGCCCAAGGAGGAACCACTGAGCAGAGCTAAGTGCTGCGCTAGCTTCCCCACCCCACTGTAACCTCCCTTCCTCCCTCTGTGAAAGAGAGAAAAACAAGATGGCACAAGATAATGCCTGCAAACTACTGGGCACCGTCAGAATAGGCCAGCATGGAAAAGCCCAGCCTGGTTACCTGGTTACCCAGTTACCTGGTTGCCTGGTTACCTGCCGGGAGTGCAACAGTAGCAGCCTGAGCTCAGCCAGCACATCCCCACCCAGGGCAGCCTGGTGGTGACCGGGTCCCTCTTGCACACTCAGACACCCTGTGGGTGTGCACGCTCCTTCCTGTGTGCCCCTCTTCCAGTAAATCCTGGCTCACGGCCCTCCTCCCCCAGGAAGCCTTGTGTCCACCGGCTCCCCTTCCAACCTGCCACCTCCATCCCAACGCAGCTTTTATCCCCCCCATGTAGATTCATTTTAGCAGCAAAACTTCCAGCACAGGGCAGGTGCATGTCAGAGCAAAGTCAGCTGGAATATTACATTCCGGAGTCTCAGAATTTCTCAGGCACCCCCCTCGTCCGAGTCTGCCCGGTGGCCTTGCACAGACCCCGGGGGCTGCCAAGGAGTCTGGCTCACGTTTTTTCTTGCCCATTCTTTCCTGTTGGTTTTTGGAGAATTCTCCAGAACCTCTTGTTCCTATTTAGCCGAGGGTCTTCGGCCTGTGTGTAGAGGACCTGGATTCAGAGGCTGCTCAGCCCACTGGACAGAATTAGCTTTTAAACATGGAATTCTGAAATCCTGTGTTTCATGGGCAAAAGGCTCGGAGACAGCAGCTGTCCTAACACAAAACATTTCTCCCCTTTAAAAATTCTTGTGCAAAAAACAGCTTTACACAATGCTTGTGCTTCTCCTGAAAGTGTTGTTGTCTTTTTTTTAATCCTTGACCTACTTTCTCTCTCTATGCAATGTACCTAATGAGTAATCCTGACTTCAGAGATGGCAGCTCCAGAGGAAGCTAAGTTGCAGGAAGGCCTCGGGAGAACGACTGATGCCCTCCAAGGCAAGGAGCTCTCCTCTTGGGGCCGAGACTCGGCACCTGTGACGGCAGCTCTGCCCGAGGACCCTAAGCCATGCTCGGCGCCTTCTTAATGGTCACGATATCGCAGAGGTGGCTAAAGGTGGCGTTTGCAGGACCTGACAGAGGGGCTGAAAACACACACAAATGCACTCACGCCCACATTTGTTTGTGCACACACCCACACACATATTCACAAACCCACGCCACCCTCCCTGAGCTATAAAGACAATGCTTCAGGGTCTGGAACACTAGCTCCTGTCAAGAGCTGCTCTTGTAAAACAGATTCCATCCACGATGTGCTTTGCTGAGAAAGAGAAATGAGACATGCACCCCCACTCCTCTGGTGCCATGAACCAGAAGGCCCAAGACTTAGGGATGGGGCAAGGTGGCCCCAGAATTCATGTCTCTGGCACATGGCTCTCCTCTCCAGGCAGCCAATGAAAACAGTTCCTGCTTTGGGCCTTGAGCTTCTGTGTGTCCCTTCCTTTGAATGGGAAATCAAGAGAGGTGCCCTCCTGAGCCCTCGAGCAAGGGACTTTCCCTTATGAAGCTCATTACCACAAAGGAGAGTCTAAACTTGCATGTAATGATGCCTAAGAGTCTCCCCCTGAGTACCTCTTTGTTGCTCAGATGTGGCCCTCTCTCTCTCTAACTGAGCCATCTTGACAGGTGAACTCGCTGCCCTCCCCCCTACATGGGACCCGACTCCCAGGGGTGTAAATCTCCCTGGCAATGCAGAATATGACTCCTGGGGATGAATGTGGATCCGGCATCGTGGGACTGAGAGTATCTTCTTGACCAAAAGGGGGATGCAAAATGAGACAAAATAGTTTCAGTGGCTGAGAGATTCCAAATGGAGTCGAGAGGTCACTCTGGTGGACATTCTTATGCACTATATAGATAACACCTCTTAGGCTTTAATGTATTGGAATAGCTAGAAGTAAATACCTGAAACTACCAAACTCCAACCCAGCAGTCTGGACTCTTAAAGACAATTATATAATAATGTAGATTACAAGGGGTGACAGTGTGATTGTGAAGACCTTGTGGATCACACCCCCTTTATCTAGTGTATGGATGAGTGAGAAATTGGGGATAAAAACTAAAGGACAAATGGGGTGGGATGGGGGGATGATTTGGGTGTTCTTTTTTTCACTTTTATTTTTTATTCTTGTTCTGGTTCTTTCTGATGTAAGGAAAATGTTCAGAGATAGATTGTGGTGATGAACGCATAACTATGTTATCATACTGTGGACAGTGGATTGTATACCATGGATGATTGTATGGTGTGTGAATGTATTTCAATAGAACTGAATTTAATAAAAAAAAAAAAAAGAGAGAGGTGCCCTCCGACATGGAGATGGGGGTTCTTGAAAACTGAGTGAAGAGCTTCTCTTCTCTCCATTTGACTGAGCACCTGTCAGGAGCAGGCCCCGGGCTGGGGGCAGGAGGGGTGGCTTTGGCCCCACCGAGATCCAGGTTCAAATCCCACTTCCAGCAGCCATCCGCCGTGAAGGCGTGGGCACATCACCTTCCTGTGCCTCAAATGATGATTGCACCTTAAGAAGACCTTCAGTGTCTTGAGGGTTAAAGATAACCGATGTAAAACCACTTAACACACGGCAGGCTCTCAATCTACAGTAGCTGTGGCCATAAGCAAGAAGTCGTCCCTGCAGTCAGGGAGATGCGATCCAGCAGCGGGAGGGCAGCCCCGAGACTGCGGGGCCAGACCGGGGCCAGGAGGCCAGGCTGCGTGTGCAAGGAGAGCAGGAAGGTGGGGAAGCCGCGGGTTTGCACTTCAACCCCTTTCTCAGCCTCCCGCCCTCCCGCACACCCCACCTTCCAGCAGGAGGCCTGGCCTGGTTCTCCCTCGCCTCAGAGGGGTGTGTGTTGACAGCTGAGAAGTTGCTGCTTGTCAAGCAACACAAACCGGTTTTGGTTTTTCTGGAAGCCTGAACTTAGACAGAGATTGAGGGAGTTGGCTGATTCCCAAGTCCGGGAAGGAAGGGAGGTTGGAGGCACTGGGAGTGGTGAGCAGAACCTGGAGCTGCTGCGGCCAGGGGGGCAGGACCTCAGGGGAGCGCTGCGGGGTCCTCAGGGTGGGGAGCACAGAGCTCTTGGCTCCCGGCATCACTTCCGGGGAGCACCAGCACATGGGTGAAGAGCCCATCGGCTGAGTCACCAGGCTTGGAGGGACGTCCTCAGCCCTATTTCTTGGTGCCACATAAGCACCTGGCCCTTGTGCAGCCCTGGGGTGGGGTGGGGGCAGGTGCAAGTGGGGCGGGGCTTGAGGAATGACTGCAGGTAAACTTGAGGCTTGCCCAGCGGAATGGGGCCTCTGAGTCAGACGTGCTCTCAAAGAGATGAAGGGGAGCATCCCTGCATCCCCGAGTGGGTGGGGTCAGGCCATACCTGCCAGGAAGGCCCCTGATTCTGGGGAGGGGGCTGGCTCCCTGAGGGGAGAGGGGGACGCAGACCTCCACTTGCAGCACCTGCCACAGCTAGTTCGAGGAAAACGAGCCCTGTGCCAGCTTCCACTGTGGAAAACTCAGTGAGGCTGGCATCTCTCTCCTGAGGCACCAAGCACAGCAGGTCTCATCCAAACAGGGCAAGCAATCACCTCCTGGGCCCCACTTCCCCCGGGTGCTCTGTGAGAGCAGTACAGGGTGGCACCGACTCTAAATGTGGCCCCTCCCCAGAGCTGGGCCCACCGCTGACTCTGCTGAGCAGGTAGTAGTTTCCCAGGTGTGAGGGAACCCATAGCACACAGTTGGGGGCCCCATTTGACTTTATCAGCATCACTGCAGAACCAACTTGCAGGATTGACTATCAGGGGAACGAAAAAGCACAAATGGAAAGAAGAGCCAGTCACCTCCATGCCAAGAAACGTGGACAGGGACTGAACCCCAGGGGTGTGCCACAGTTTCGTTTTCTTGGTGGAGAAAGACCCCAGGCCTTCCAGAAGGCTCTGCCTTGTTCCATTCCTTCTGGATTTGCTCTGTTGTGTTGTTATGGCAAAGACTAGAAAAACAGGGAGGCAATGAATTGTATGTGTGTGTGTGTTTAGTAGACTTAGAAGAGAACTACTGGCTCCACCCAGGCTGGTTTCTATCCACAAGTGAAGATGGTTTCTGCCAACTCTTCTAGAGTGTTTTCTTGGTCCACAGATCAGCGTCTCATCCCCTCTCCCTGAGACAACCATTCTTAATTCTGCGCTGCTCTGTCTCCCTCACAGTCTCCACCCTGGGAGCTTGGTCCGTAGAAGGACAGCTAAAGCCCACACCCAGCTGGGTTAGGCCGTGTCTTCCCCACCTTTTTATCTCAGCATTAGAACAGCCCTTTCATTGAGCCATTTCCATTGTTCTCTGTGCTATGAAAGCTCTTTCATAGACATGTTTGATCTTAGCTTCTGGGGGAGGGGGGAGGAAGCTGACATTGAGTTTGCTCCCTGTTTTAGACCTGTGGTTGGTGGCTTTGATCATCACATCAGCCGATGACACGGTTGTGTGGTTGTGTATCAGGAAAACGTCACCAGCTGGCTTCAGCACGGAGAGGGTCGTCAGAGACCCAGAGGGCCCGCAGAGATTACACTGATCTACTAAGAAAGAGCACAGAGATTTCAGGAAGAAGAAAATATTCTTGAAGGTGGTGGAGGGACTGGGGAGATGGTACCGTGGAGAAAAGTCAGAATGAGCCCCTTGGGGATGAGACTTTGGGGACAGGGTTTTAGCAAGTCTGAAAGGACATTGGTGATGTAATTCCCTCCTTGCTACTTCATTAAAAGACTCTCAGAAGGTGTCTTTGGAGTCAAATTTGTTAGAGTGCTGGGTCTGGGCTTAAAACTGCCTGTTACCTTCAGGGGCAGTTTTATAAATAAGGAAACGGAGGCTCAGAGTGATTAAATCATAGCTCGTCAGTGACCGACCCACACACTCAATTCAGGTTTGTCCGTTTTGTGATCTGGCACTTAGTTGGCACTCACTGGGTGCTTGTTTGAATCTGTTTGCTTTTTCCCATTGGACCAGTTAGGACCCAGAGGTGCCACTGGGTGCCTTTCCCAGGGTCAGCCAGCTGTCTGATGCCGTCTAGGAGAGCAGGGCCTCCTCCAGCCCTGCACACATCCGTGGCTTTCTCCACATCCTGTGCCACGCTTTACACGCAGCATTTCACCACTTTCCTGTGCCTCTGTCCCAGGCCTCTCTTCTTCTCACCTCACTCTACAAAGTGGCCCTTCAGTGGGATAAACCCTAGAGAAGCATCTGTCCCACTGGCTTTATGCCGTCGAATCCCCCATCTATTTCTTTGCATTGGTGCACTCGTTCCAAGGATTTCCCAGCTCGCTTTACATCCAGGAGAGTTAACAGGGTTTTCTTCACTGGGCTGTTTGCAGGGAGAAGAATGGAAGATTTGATTTTCTCTGACAGCTTGGCCAGAAAAAACAAGTCCTAAAAGCCAGCATTCTTTAACCTCAATGCTAATGATTCTCCCTCCTTATTGGATTCCTGAACAGAAAGGTCAGCTTGAAAAACAAAGCAAAAAATGCCTCTTAAATCTAAAAAGGGTGCATTTCATACTCAGAGACCTGCAGGAAAGAAACTTGTGGGTATAGAGGAGGAGCCCCCTCCCACTGGTGGATGCTGAGCTCTACACCTAGCAGGGGGGCGCGGGGTGTATGGGCTGGGTGAGGGGTGTGTGTGGGGGGAGTGAGACCGTCCACACAGAGAGAGCCAGACTGAGGAAATAGCAAAGCATGAGTTATAATTTCAGGGATGCTTGGAAGATTCCCCCCCAACCCAAAGTCTTTCCTGAATTTCCACCATCAAAGTTTATTTCTTGGGTTAAGAGATGATCTCCCAGCAAATTGCAAATGTACCTCTGGAGGGGTGTTTGCTTGTGCAAAGGGAGAACTAGTCAACCATTCCCAGCTGGTGACCACTTGATGTGCTCCTCTTCCACTTGCAATTTAACAGGGAACCCAGTCTTTCAAGAATCCGCAGGATAAATCTGAAGTGCACCCTTCCGGGTGCTGGGAGTGGCAGTGTGTGGTGGGGAGGGGGTGGGGAAGGTGAGGGGGGAGTGGGGGATGTTTGGGGCTGGAGGGCTGGGCCTCCATCACACCACCGTGTGAACTTTCTATTCTGCCTCCTGCAAGCCCAGCCCTGACCCAGCCCCACCCTAGCCCTGCAGGAGGGTCTACAAAGTAACCCCAAAGGAGTTCATTCCACAGTGATAGAAAGTAAAAAGCAGGGGTGAGGGTGGGGGTGGGGAAGCTGGCCAAATGAGCAAAGTGACTGAGCAGTTCTGTGTTCAATTCTAGCCTTTTCATTGAAGTTTTAAGTTGTGTTCCATAGACTACTCTGTCCATCATTATGTGCCTCAGTTTCCTCCCGGGGAACGGGCACAGTTACGGCTGATGCTTACTGAGCTAATGCTACCTGAGCACTTGCCATGCACAGGTGCTGTCCTGTTTATCACCTCCCACGGTCAAGGGCCCTCCCCTCCCAACTCAACTCGGCAACTCCTCTGGGTGACCCCTGGGGGCAGCCCTCCACTCCCCGCCCTCTGTCCTCAGCATGGCTGCCACCTGCGAACAGTAAGCACCCTGGAGGCTCAGCCAAGGAGGTGCCAGACAAAGCACAGGACACCCAGTTATCTCTGAATTCCAGATAAAAAAAGGAGTATGTTTTTAGTATAAGTATATCTCACTCAATATTTGGGATAGACTTATAACCACCACCCCCAAATTCCTTGTTTATCTGAAATTCAAATTTGATTGGCTACCTTGTATATTTATTTGCTAAGTCTGGGAACTGTATCACAGAAGGCTTTTTTCTCCCTGCATGTTTAAGTAGTTGAGCATTTAATTTTCTTTTGTGGCAAGCAGGGTATGACAGACTTTTTCTTGGACTGGGGACTGATGCACTTGAAGAAGTAAAATGACTGACTGCTTGCGTCTCTTGCAATTTTAGGCTGCAGAATTACTGCTATGACTTCCCTCTGCCTCTCCTTGAACTCAGTCCTGCCTTGGCCCGGGTCTTTCCCTACCTTAGCGGTGTTTGCTTCCACTGGGGGTTGTGCTCAGTGACCTGTCCCAGGTGAACCTGCCACCCAGGTCAGGATAGGTGGGTGAGGAGAATCACATTGACCCTCCACCCCTCTAAACTCCATCTTGGGGCTCCTTAACTCGGGAATCACGGGACTTGCTGGGCAGGTCAACCATCTGGGGCAGCTCTTCAGCCCACAGAGAGCGGTCATCAATGGATCCCCAGACCAGGGAGAAGGGAGACGTTAACCCAAAGGAGGGGGGGTAAACAGAGGACAGGGAGCAGAAATTATTCTTTCTGTACTTTGAAAATCCTCAATTCTGGCTTTTAAAACCTCCAACTGATTGGATGAAGAGACGCCCCACATTGCCGAGGGCAAGCTCCTTTGTTGATTGTAGATGCAATCAGCTGTAGATGCAATCAACTGACTATGGATGCATATCCATCTACATAAATACTTCATAGTAACAATCAGGCTTGTGCTGGCTTGACCAAACAACTGGACACCATAGCCCAGCCAGGTTGACACATGACATAAACCATCACCAGGTCGAGAAGCATTACTCCAAGAAGCCTTTCTTAGTGGGAAGAGGATGCAGGGCCCCGCCTTTAACCCCCTACTCACAGAGTGCATACCTGACCTGAGGATGACCTGGCTGTGATCTGTATGCTCACATGATGCATGACCACACATCAGTTCAGGAGCATGCCTCTTTATTGAGCACCTACTATCTTCAAAGATATTAGGTGCATGTTACAAAGATGAGAAAGACACAGTCTCTGCCTTCCAGGAACCCACGTTCACCATGGGAGAGAGACACACAAAGAGGGCATTCCTGCCCCGTGAGTTGGGTGCCATGGGAGCGGTATGTGCAGGGTTTGGTGGGTGCCCCAGAGAGCGGGTCCTTGGGGACACTCCTGGGCCACTGTGCCAGCCTCCAGCAGAGAGTTCTGCCCCCACAGAGGTGGTGGTCATGGCTCCCCTGTACCCCAGGCTGCAGTCAATCTGTGCCATTTCATACCATGGCAGTGAGGAGAAGATGCTTTTTCAAAAGCCCACATGTTCGGAAAATAACTTAGCCCAGCCTTCCTCCTCCCTTTGTTTTTCAAAAGGATGGAGGAAGAATGCTGATTGAGCATTCTTTTGGCATTAACCTGCTGGGGGAAGTAGAGGCCTCATTTCCCAAGTTGTTTGTGGCTTCTGTTTTTCTGGGGAGGGGAATTTGTGCAGAGCAAACCCCTATGCAAATGAGGCATACTTCTCAAGGAGCTCGAAAATGGCCTTTAATTGTTTTGGCCCTCCTTTGCAGTGCTTTGCCTCGCACCCAGTGGTACCAATCATAGCATAAGCTAGAAGCATACTTTCGAGTTATATGCTGCTCCCGTAGGAGGGGGCTTTCTTACCCGAAAGGGTGGGTAGCAGGTAGGTTTTCTGGATCCACACCTTGGTCAGTGAGGTGAAGCCGGTGATAATGCACTTGAATAGGCTTGCCTAGGGCAGAATCAACTTGGTCCTTTACTAGCTGTATTATTCTTCTTATGGCCCAAGGAGCAAAAGATATTATTAGGATTAGGGTTATCAAGGACTCCATTGAATCCCCAGGAGGGGCCTCCTTGGGCTTCCCGCTCACGTTTGCGGTTTGCAATTCCTTCTCTAAGTTTGGTCATGGAATCCTTAACTATGCCAGAATGGTCAGCGTAAAAGCAACATTCCTCACCTAGTGCAGCACAAAGCCCTCCCTGCTTAAGGAAAAGCAGATCCAAACCTCTTCTGTTTTGGAGAACAACCTCCGATAGGGACGTAAGGGATTTTTCAAGATGGGTGGTGGAGGTTTCAATGCGGGCTAAATCTTCGTCTATAGCAGCTCTTAGGTGGGAGAAGCCTTGGCGTTGGAGGATGATAGAGGCGGTTCCGCTGCCCAGGCCAGCAACACCTAAAAGAGAGGCAATAGTGACAGCCGTGATAATTTCTCTTTTGTTTCTTAGCATGGTTGGAGATTGCTCGTCCCAGTGTTGATAAAGGTCTTTTTCTTCATGGAAGAGGACACGGGGTAGCACAGCCACCAAGAGGCACATTTCCTTAGTTTCAGTGAGGGCTTTTGCTGATACGCAAGGAGTAAGCCCCGTGGAAGAGCACAGCCATTTTGCCCCTGTAGGGGGAATATAGAATTTACCTTGCGATGGAAAGGACGACTGTGCACAGACCTTTTTTAAGGAGGGGGAAACGTTACCAATACAATGCCCAGAATGGATAACGGATTGCATGGTGAGGCCGATTTTTGTTGTATTCCAAGGACATTGGGGAGGATTGTCTTTGTCAGAAATATTAAATGAGGTATTAAGGGCTACAGCATCATAAAAAGGGGGATTAATAGAGAAACATAGCCAGCAACTGCGAGTAAGGTTAGGCTGGGAGGAGTTTAGAGAGAGAAAGGTGGCTTGGAGTATTGACCAAAGTGAGTTATAGATTGGCTCTATGAAAGAGCTTGAGGGTGACAATGTTGGGTTGGTAGTAGAGGAATAACTGGCAGTTTTGCGAGGAGGAGACGTTGGGGACGGGGGAGCTAGCACTACATTTGGCCCTATGGCGGATGGTTTTTGCTGTACTGCTTCTTTTTTTATTAGAATAAGAGATCCCGGGTCGGATCCTGCTAAATAGATTCGGAAGCCCCAAGTTCGACCCATGAGCCAAGAGGTATCAGTAGGGTCTAGTACGGTGAGCATAAGTTTTTTTGGACAGAGGTACCTATCGTACCAGCGGTTGCCTGGGTTCTGGCAAGTATATGGGACCTCTGTAAGATTTAGAAATTTGTCAGGGGCATAGGGTTTCCAGCTAGTGGCCAATGTTTCACACCCCCAGTATGCACAGTAGTACTCATAGGGGGAATTGCAGTACGGTTTTCCAGGATTTGAGGATGGGCACATGTAATAATTCTGTATATTAAGGCTGCCAGGATAACCGACAGGTTTTGGATTAGGAGGGGGAAACAGATCAGTGGCATTAAAAACAAAAGAGGGGCATCCTGCAGTGGTATTGCAAGAATTATTTTGGAATCTTCCCATCGCGCAAGGGTCCATTTCCAAGGCTGATGGGGGTTGGAATTGCGATTAGGATTGCCATGCAATATACTAGGTAGGAGAAGGCATAAAGTGGCAATTTTGAGTGGTAGTAGGCTTAACAAGGCCATACTAATAGGGGTTATAGGTTTTTTGTTCTGTTAAGGAAAGCAAGCTAGCAGAGTGATACACCCTACAACACACAAGTACGTTGTAGCAAACAGGATTTTCTCTAACGGGTTCCAATGTTCTGGGGCAACGGCTGCCAATCCAGCTGCAAACAGTAAGGCCAGAGAACCAGTTAGTAAGAGCCAATAGTTCATGTGGTCTCAGTGATGGGGCAAACCTGTAAGTTGGGCTTCTCTTGGTTGCCGGCTGCACGTAGGCTGGGCGTGTTCTGGGCAGGCCACAGCAAAGTTGGCGACGTGCTGGAAGAAAAAAAGGAGAGAAATTTTTTCTCAGGGAGGGGTTTGTTCCCTGGAAAGGTTATTGTTAAAGGGAAGGGGGGATTTGGGGGCTTGTTTTGACAGTGGAGGATTAATATGTCTAATTAGTCTTTCTGGAAGCCAGCGAGGACCCTCTTTTTCTTGGTCATATATGCAAGCAGAACCTCATCCCCAGATGATAACGGGGTCAGGTCCATTCTATTTTGACGTTAAGGGGTCACACCACATAACAGTGGCTTGTTGCATCTGTGTTTTGGGATGCCAATGTCTGTCGGCTGCAGATTGCCCTTTATCATCCAGAGTTAGGAAGTTAAGAACAAAAAGAGCATGATGTAAAAGGTCTCGGGGACTTTGTTTTGTGAGGTTGAGAGTGCTTTCGGCTAGGCGACACAAAGCATTTTTTAGGGTACGATGTGTTCGTTCTACTATTCCCTGGCCCTGGGGGTTATATGGTATTCCCGTAATATGCTTAATTTGTAATTGCTGACAAAAGGTTTGAAAATTTTTGCCAGTATATCTAGGCCCATTGTCTGTTTTAATGAGTTTAGGCTGGCCTAAAATGGTGAAACAATGCAGCAAGTGAGAAATAACATGTTTTGAAGCTTCTCCTGTTTGCAAACTAGCTTGAATAAATCCACTATATGTGTCAACGCAAACATGAATATATTTGAGTTGCCCAAAGCTGGCAAAGTGGGTGACATCCATTTGCCAGATTTCATTTGGGATAAGCCCTTTTGGGTTAACTCCCAAATGAGGGACTGGCAGTTGGGTTACACAGTTTTTGCAGGCTTTAACAATTTCCCTTGCTTGTTCCCTTGTAATATTGAATTTTAGGCAGAGGGTGTTTGCATTTAGGTGGTGTTGGGCATGGGCTTGGGAAGCTAAGGTTAGAGAATTAGAAAGATTGGGACATATTAATTGGGTGGCAGCATCTGCTAGCGCATTGCCTTCCGCTAGAGGGCCTGGCAGGTTCTGATGGGCATGGAGGTGTCCTATGAAGAAAGGGAGCTGTCGTTTGAGAATTAATTTTTGTAGCTTTGAGAATAAGGGGACTGCACTGGTGGACGGTTTGATAAATGGAGTTGTTTCTAATAGCGGTATGGACTGAGCTATATATGCACTATCAGTGTATAAATTAAAAGGTTGGTTTTGAAGGTGGGAAAAAACCTGCAGGACTGCATAGAGCTCGACAAGTTGAGCTGAGGTATAGGGAGAGCGCACGGAAAATGCTTGACCCTGGATGACATATGCTGCGGTCCCATTTGCTGAACCATCAGTAAAGACTAAGGTAGCAGAGTCTATGGGTTTTGCTTTAGTGACCTTTGGGAAAGTGAATTGATGGATTTTAGCGAACTGGATTAATGGGTCGTTTGGGTAATGATTATCAATATCGCCTAGGAATGAAGAGCATGCGATAGCCCATTCATCGCTGGTTTGGAAAAGCCAATGGATTTGATCTTGGGTGTATGGGACAATAAGGGAATCGGGATCTTTTTCAAACAGTTGGCGGCTAGTTTGCCGGCCTTTAATTATGAGGGCAGCTATAAGAGCAACGTATGGCGAGAGCACTTTTGTTGAAGTAGCTGGGAGATGAACCCAGAGTAGTGGGTGGCCTCGCCCGTTTGGTTGTTTTAAATTGGATTGCCAGAATACACCTGTAGGCGTGTGGGTTGTAGCAAGAATTATAAAAATTAAGGGTTGGTGGTAATTTATTTGATAGCAAGTTTGATTTTGGATAGCTTGGTTTACAATGGTAAGTGCCTGCATTGCCTCTGGAGTTACGCTTCGGGGAGAGAAGGGGTTTGCGTCTCCTTTTAAGATATTATTGAGTGGCAGAAGAGCTTTAGTGGGTAGCTTTAGGTAGGGGCGAAGCCATTGAATGTCCCCTTAAAGTTTTTGGAAGTCATTTAACATTAGTAGATGGGAGGTTCGCAGTTGAATGCGGGGTGTTAAAACTTGCTGGTGCCAAAGCTCGAACCCTAGATAAGAAAAGGGGTCTGAAGTTTGTACTTTGTTAGGGGCTATTTGAAGACCTTTTGCTGTTAAATTTTTAAGAAGGTCTTGAAAACAAGAATGTACGTTGGACATGTCCTGACTCGCTAACAGGATATCATCCGTGTAATGGAGAATGTAGATCTGTGGCCATAGTTGTCTGACAGGGTTAACGGCATCAGCAACAAATTTTTGGCATAAAGTCAGACTATTGGCCATGCCCTGTGGCAAGACTTTCCATTGAAATCGGGGCATAGGGCCTTGAAAATTGATTTGAGGAACACTAAAGGCAAAATGTTGCCTGTCTTCCGGGTGAAGAGGTATGGAGAAAAAACAATCTTTTAAATCTATGACTATTTTATGAAAATTAATAGGGATAGCAACTGGTGAAGGGAGGCCAGGTTGCAGTGCTCCCATGGGCAACATTGCTTTGTTTACAGCTCGTAAATCTTGCAAAAGTCTCCATTTGCCTGATTTCTTTTTTATAACAAAAATAGGAGTGTTCCAAGGGGACTGAGTAGGTTCAATATGTCCGGTATTAAGTTGTTCCTGTACTAACTCTATAGCCGCTAAGGTTTTTTCCTGAGTTAGGGGCCATTGATCAACCCATGCTGGTTCTATGGATTTCCAAGAGATTTTTTCAGCATGGGGTACAGGGATGTCAATGGCCGTCAGGTTAAATTTTGGGAGAGCCCGAGTTCTGTTCTAGCTATATTAGGTGTTATAGAGATGGGCTGTCTTATTCCTTGATTAGCTTTGCCTAGGCCTTTGCCAGGGAGAAAATTCATTTTTAGCATTTGAGCAGTAACTGTATCACTAGGGCTGCACATAAAAACTTTCATTTGAGTTAAGATATCTCTGCCCCATAGATTGATGGGGAGATGGGGGATAACATATGGTATAACTGTACCAGTGTTTCCTTCCTCATCCTCCCATTTAAGGGTTTGTGAACTCTGTAGGGGATTTGTGGCTTTGCCTATTCCTTGTAAGTGGGTGGCAGTGGCCGTGAGAGGCCAGGATTTAGGCCAGTGATTTGAGGATATAATTGTGGCGTCAGCCCCTGTGTCTAAAATTCCTTCAAACGGTTTACCATTTAACTTTAATCGTAAGATGGGCCGATTATGGGATATTGGTTGTGCCCAAAAAATATCGGAGGATCCAGGGGCCTCTGTGGGGCGCTGGGTTTTTTTGAAGTTTGAGTTAATGCGTTGAAGGGGGAGGATTACAAGCTGTGCTATTCGGGTGCCGGGAGGAATAGAGACAATGTTGCTTGAGGTGGCTGCGATTATTTTTATTTCACCCTTAAAATCATTATCCAGCACACCTGGGGTGATTTGAATCCCGTGAAGGGCGGTACTGGCTCTTCCTAAGATGAGGCCAAAGGTATTTGGGGGCAGTGGTCCATAAACTCCCGTTGGTATGAGGAGAGGACTGTTTTCTGGGGTTAATATTTATTTGGAGGTGGTACAGAGGTCCATCCCTGCGCTTCCTGCTGTTGCTCTCCATAAGTCTGCGACACGGCAGCATGGTTTATGGTGGGGAGAGCTGGTATTGTGACTGAGGATGGTCGAACGAACCGTACTGCCCCTGGGTTCATTCTGGTTGGGGCCTGGGGCCGGCCCCATTGGAAGTTTCCCTGGGGCTTAGGTTTAAGGGGTTGGCCATTTATGTCTGCTTGAGAATGGCATTCAGACGTCCAATGGAACCCCTTTTTACAGCGGGGACAAATAGAGGGCGGCAATGGGGGTTTATTAGTAATGGGTAAAGAGGAACTGGTTTGTGGCACGGGGCAATTTTTTGAAAAATGGCCAGGTTGTTTACAGTTATAGCACATTGGAGGCTTTGCTTGTGCCGTAAAATTTTTATGCTGCGCTGCAAAATTTTGAAGGGCGGCACCAATGGCTATTCCAAGAGTTTGAGTGGGCCCGATGCCAGAACAGAGCTTTATGTAATTATTAAGGTTGGTATTACGAAAGGGGCAGACTGCTGCTTGGCAGGCAGCGTTAGCATTCTCATAGGCCAGGTGTTTAATAAAGTCACTTTCGTTTTCGCTGGCCCCAAATAGGCGCTCAGCCACGTTTTGCAGGCGGCTAAGGAATTCGCTATACGGTTCATCGGGCCCCTGTCTTAATTTAGCGAGAGAGGCAGTGGCGGCGCCCTTTTGCGGAAGTTTTTTCCATGCTCTAAGCGCAGCCGTTTGTATTTGCGCTAGGAGACCTGGGGGGAATTGAGCCTGCTTATTATTCTGATGGTAGGGGCTTTGACCTAAAAATTTGTTTAATGTCCAGGTTTTAGAGGTGGCTTTACGGGCATTACGGGTGGCATACTTTTTACAATGCTCTTCATAATCGGATTTCCACAACAGGAAATCGCCGCCGGACAGAGCAGCTCTGGCTGATTGGGACCAATCGTTAGGAGTGAGTTCTTTTTCACTGAGGCTCTCCAATAGGGTGAGCGTGAAGGGGGTGGTAGCGCCATAATCACTCACTGCCTTTTTTAATTTTTCTAAATATTTTAAACTGAGTTTTTTATATTTAACTGTTGAGGTAGTACTAGCTTCTTCCTGCTCTTCTTCGTTAGAACTAGGGGGATTTGATTGTTCCTCTTCCTCGCTTTCGCTACTAGAATCGCCATTTTGGGCGCCAGCGGCGCCATCTTGAGGGTCTTGGGTCTGACTACGCGTAACCGGAAAAGCTGAGACTTTGCAGTGGGGACGTGATGAGTGGGCGTTTTCTGGAAGCACAAGGGCTGCAATCCTTTGAGTTGCCGACCGGAGGTCGGTGAGTAAATTGGCAACTCGCAGCCGCTCCTGATTAAAGGCTTCTTTAAAGTTATCGGCGTGTAGCCGGAGGTTTTCTGTGGCCTCTTCCAAAGCGAAACTGAGGTAAGGACGTGACTGGATAAAAATGAGAATATGATTTGGGAAAATCGGGTGCGTAAGGGGGTGGCCTCCAAAGAGGGAGAGATTTTAGCCTCCGGTTCCTCCAAAGAGGGATAAATTTTAGCCTCTGGTTCGATACTGTGCTGATCGGGCGATAGACTAGCTTGACTGGTTGGGGTATTTGGCCTATCCCTGTTGGGGTTTTCGTTTAGGGGGTTTTCAGGTATGTTAATAATTACCGAGCTGCATGCTGAAGCGGGGCGAGAGCGCTCTCTTAAAGCTTCCTCTCCTTTCTTGCAGAGGTTTTGAATGTCTGGAGCTAAAGAATGGACTCTTAAGATTTCATTAATTAGATTCCAATAAGAAAAGGCAGTAACCGGGACCTTTTCAGGACCAAAGGTCCGGGAATAATCTTTTAAACAGTCGCCGACTCTTAGCCAGCATTGGTGGTCTATAGTAACTTCTTGAGGGAACCAAGGGCAGGTTTTTAACAAAAAATCAAAAAAGCGCGTGAGATCCTTTTTCTTAACTCTAGTTCCTCGTGCCTTGAGCGATTGTTTGACCTGACTAATATATAATTCATGTTGGGAGATTGCTCGTCCCATGTTGGGGATGGGGGCTTACCTTTCGTTGCTTTCTTTTCTTCTTTCCGTTTCTTCCTTTCGCCGGCACTGATCGGCTGGTGAACGGATCTGTCTCGCGAGCGCGCTTCCCCGCGGCGATCCCGGGTGCGGTGAGTGTGAGAGGCCTCTCTCCTTGAGTGCGGCGTTCCGTCTCTCACAGAGTTCGGGGCCCCACGTTGGGCGCCAGTTTGTCCCGGCCCGCGGGACGTTCAACGGAGACTCCAAATCCTGTGAGGGAGGAATGGTATGGGACAAGAGACGCGAGGAACGACAGCAAGACAGGTTTCTGATCAAGCTGCAAAATTTTATTGAAGAGGCAGGGTATATATGCTCTAAGGGTGGAGGGAGTGGCTAGTAAGGACGGGTGGCGGTCTAGGATTGGCTGCTGCTGTTGCTGGGGTGGAAGGCAGATGTAGGGTTAGCATTTCTGGCGCGAACTAGCACTTTTGGCGCGAACTACTTCCGTAAAGAAGGCTGAGGGTAACTTAAGCTATTGTTGTATCAGCCCTGGCGGCCATGTTGCACATCTCCGGCATAGCTGAAAGTGGGCTTCATGCATGCTACCTTAATCGCCCTCTACACATTCCCAGGGGCACCTTTTGCCTGTGGAAATCCAACACAAGAAGCTGTTTGTTCCAGTGTGCCTTAAACACAAGTGTCTCCCACATCCCTGGCCACGGCTTCTGCCCATCCCTTCTTCTCTCCCCCAGCAAACACTGTCTGCCTGGGCTAGCCTGGGCTAATTACTGAGCAATAAAGGTCTGATTTTTATATACTGGCTCTGCCAGGACTGCCAAAAAGGATTCAAAGTGGGGCCTGGATGGGAGAGAGAAACGTGCTTTGCTCCCTCTCTCCCCATTATTTTACCTACAAGATTCATTCAAGAAGAAAAAATGGGCCCGTTGCCCTAACAAGCTAGTTGGATGAGAACAAATTCCTCGTTAATTGTAAATATGTCAACTGGAGAAGGCTATTAAAATGAGAAGGACTCAAGAGCGGAGGTCCTGGGAAGGACGAAGCACACGCGGAGATGGATGGGGTCCCTGGTTGGTACTGGGCACAGAGACCCAGCCTCACTGGCTCCGCTGGAAAGAAGGCTCTGGGGACTCGTCCGAGCAGGAACACAGAGGCTCTCACTCACTCACTGGCCAAGTCAGCTGGCGATGGCTCCACTGCCATTAGGACGATGCTCTGAGGGCCGGGGGGCCAGGGAAGAGATGGATACTGGGGGCTGAGAGCTTGCAGGAGGCCTTGGGGGGGCAGAGATAATGCTAAAGCAGAGCATGTGCTGCTCAGCCCCTACACACGGCATCTACGGCAGGTTCCAAAGCTGCTTTCCTTTACTAGCTCGTGTCTTCTCACCACTCTTGAGAGCAAGCGGGGCCATGGAGAGCTCGTTGGCTTCCTAGACCACCTCGGGTTTCCAGCAGCTCGTCCCTTCCTCAGATGGTCCGTGGCTTAGAGGAGGCCCCGGTCCCCAGGGAGGTGCAGGGTGGAGGCAGTGGCAGGGAAGGTGGCCACCGTCACCGGGAAGGTGTGCTCCTGCCTCTTGACCCAGCGCCTTGCACCAGCCCCCAATTTCCCCGGGAGTCCTGGGGGCCCCTCGTGGGCAGGCTTTCCGTCTGCTCAGCCTCCAGTTTGGGAACCAGTCTCCTCACTCTCAGCCCACGTGACTCTGGTCAGGGACAAGCACATGACTCAGGCCAGGCCAGTCAGAATTATCCATTCCCCTGGGCATGTGCCTCAAGCTGGGCCAATCAGAACAAATTCTAGGAGTTTTCTGGAAGTATTGGAAAAAGGGACTCTTTTTAAGGGGTTGTTAAGCTGGTGTAATATAAGTTACCTTTGCCTTCATTTGGGAAGAGGCTGCCTGGGAATAAAACCATTGCAAAAGAAGGCAGAGCTAACATGAAGTGAGGTGGATATCGGGCAATGTGGTTTTAGCACCTGGGTCAGGCTGTGCCTGAAACCCTTACACCTTCAGTTCCTTGAGCCGATGCCCCTTTTTCCTTAATCCAACTTGGGTTTGGTTTCTATAATTTATAACCAAAAGAGCTCTGTTTAGTAATCTAAATATAAAATATTGTACAAGCTATATTTCATTTCATTTTTCTCACAGGTCAGGAGGAGGATGATGTCCCTTCTACAGATATTGGAGCGAGCCAGCCCTAGAACCAACTCGGCACCGTTTCCTTGGCCGCACCGCCATTTCACGCCCCAGTGTCCTCTTGAAAAACAGTGCTGGCCACTAACACTGCTTTACTTCCTAGGAATGGGCGACAGTTGCGATAATGGATGTGGAAAGGGATTTGTACAATTATATGGAAATTTTCTTTCCCAGGAGTAATTGCATTAAAAAAAAACTTTGTACTTTAAGGTGATTGTAGATTCACATGAAATTGTAAGAAACAAGACAGAGATATCCCCTGTGCTCTTCATCCAGTTTCCCCCAGTGGTAACACCTTACAGAGCTATAGCACAATATCACAACCAGGAAATTAATATTAATAAATTCAACAATGTGATTAAAATTTCACTAGTTTTACACTCATTTGTGTGTGTGCACTTAGGCTCCTTACCCTCCTCCCAAATCCCTAGCAACTGCTGATCTATGCTCCGTCTCTATAATTCTGTCAGTTGAAGCATGTTATATAAATGGGATCATACAGTATGTAACTTTTTTCCCTTTATAAGAGGACGTTTTGTTAATTATTTACCTTAATAGTGTCAGAAAGAGGAACAGATTAGTGCAGTCCCACATGATTGGCAGTTGGTAAAATCTAGTGGCACAATGTTCTGATTGGTAAGGATTTAATGTGGATGATTTTAATACTTAGCCGTCTAACACTGAAAATGGGCAGCTATTTATAAGATACACAGGCAGACGGGCACAGCTGGCCTGGAAATGGCCCTCAGATGCCAGGAGTGTTCTCTCCGCTGTTGACCACATACAAGAATCCATCTTTGACTTTTTCCGTCTCGTAGAGCTTCCCCAGAGTTAGACGGGACTTTTCGGAAGGCAGCTGATGCTTTTCTGGATGACATACATGAATGAGCCCAGTGAGGTCAGTGGAACCAGGTATCTCCATTTGTCAATGTCAACTTTTCCACAATCACCTAACCTGGTTGGGATATTTTGTTTACTTCTTCATGGATTCCATGCATCTGTGTGACCACAAGTGGTCCTCCTTGAACACCCATTTGATGGTGGCAGTGACAGTGATGACAACGTGGCAGCCTCAGTGTTTAAACTTTCGGGACAGGCTTTCTTCACTGAGCGTAATTTCCTCGAGAACCATCCAGCTCGTTGCGTGCATCAATAATTTGTTCCTTTTTATTGCTGAATAGTATTCTAACCTTAAGATACACCAGTTTGTTAAACCATTCACCTACCAAAGGACATCTGGATTAATTCCAGATTTTAGCTATGGAGCTGCTATGTACATTTGTGTACCGGTTTTTGGTGAACATAACTTTTTATTTCCCTGGTGTGATGGTTGGTTCATGTGTCAACTTGGCCAGGTGATGGTGTCCAGGTGTCTGGTCAAGCAAGCACTGGCCTAACTGTTACTGCAAGGACATTTGTGGCTGGTTAATAAACCAGAAGGCTGGTTTATTAAATCATCAGTCAGTTGGCTGCAGCTGTGACTGATTACATCAACGAAGGGCATGTCTTCCACAATGAGAGAAAGCAATCAGCTGGATTTAATCCAATCAATTGAAGACTTTTAAGCAAGGCAGATAGAAGACCTTCACTTCTTTGGCTGACCAGCAAAGCATTTGCTGAGGAGTTCGTCAAAGTTGCCAGTTTGTTCCTGGGGAGTTCATTGAACACATTCATCGAAGTTGCCAGTTTGCTGCCTGAGGAGTTCATTGAACATCTTCATTGGAGTTGCCAGTTTTTCCCTGCCCTATGGGATTTGGACTCATGCATCCCCACAGTTGCATGAGACACTTTTAAAATCTTTTATTTATAGATATCTCTTGTTGATTCTGTTTCCCTAGAGAATCCTAACTAATACACCTGGGATAAATGTCCAAGAGTGTAACTGCTGGGTTGTATGGTAAGTCCTTTTCCAGTTTTGAAAGCAATTGCCAAGCTGCTTTTCCAGAGTGGCTGTACCATTTTAAATTCCCACCAACAATGTATCATTTCTAGCTTCACTGCATCCTTGCAAGCATTTGGTGTTATCACTCTTTTCATTTTACTTGTTTTGATAGCTATGTAGTGATACCTCATTGTGATTTTAATTGGCATTTCTCTAATGGCTAATGATGTTGTGCATGTTTTCATGTGCTTATCTGCCATGTGTATGTCCCCTTTGGTGAAATATCTGTCTGTGTCTTTAGGCTATTTTCTGGTTGGATTAACTGTTTCACTGTTGAGTTTTGAGATCTTTATATATTTTAGATACTAGTCCTTTGCTGAATATGTGATTTGTGAATATTTTCTGTTTGTAATTTTTCTTTTTACCCTCTTAAAGGGTATTTCACAGAACAGAATTTTCAATTTTGAGGCATTCCAATTTATTAATTTTTCCTGTTATGGATCACACTTTTGATGACAAGTCTAAGAACTCTTTTCCTAGTCCCAGTTCCTGAAGATTTTCTGCTATTTTTTCCTAAAAGTTTTATAGTTTGTGTTATACATTTAAGTCCATGATCCACTTTGAGTTAATTGTTTTGGTAAGGTATGAGATTTAAGGCAAAGTTCATTTTTTTTTTTTTTTTTTTTTTTGCCTCCAAATGTCTAATTGCTCCAGCACCATTTATTGAAAAGGCAATTAATTGGACATATATGTGTGAATCTATTTCTGGGTTCTCTATTCACTGGTCTGTATGTCCATCTGTCCACTAATAGCACATTGTCTTGATTACCGTAGCTATGTAATAAGCCTTAATATTGGAAAGAGTGTTTCCGCTGTCTTTATTCTTTATTTAGTCAAGATTGTTTCAGCATTTCTAGGACCTGTGCCTCACCTTATAAATTTAGAATAAGTACATCTACAAAAAACCTGGCTGAGATTTTGATGGAAATAGCTTTAAACCTATAGATCAATTTAGGGAACGTTGACATCTTTAAGTTGAGTCTTGCAATCCATGAACACCACATCTCTCTCTAATTATTTTGGTCTTCTTTGACTTCTTTCTTTAGAATTTTGTAATTTTCATCATATGGATCCTGTACAAGTTTTATTAGGATTCTAATTAAATATTCTATTTTCCTGGGAATAATTGCAAATGGTGTTACACTTTAAATTTCACTTCCCAATTTTACATTGTCAGTATATATAAATGCAATTGATTTTTGAGTGTAAGTCTTGTATCCTGAAACCTCACTGAACACACTGATTAGTTCTAGGAGTTTTCATGTTTATTTTTTTGGCTTTTTTGGTAGATTCCTTGGAATCTTCTAAGTAGATGATCATGCCATCTGCAAGTAAAGACAGTTTATTTCTTCTGCTCACATCTGAATGCTCTCTTATTTTTGCCTTATTATGGTGGCTAGAATTTCCAGTACTGTGTTGAATAAAAATAGTGAGAGCGGATATCCTTGCCTTGTTTCTGAACTTAAAGGAAAAGCATTTCATCTTTCAACGTTATACATGATGTTAGCAGTTGATTTTTTGTAGATGTGCTTTATGAGGTTGAGAAAACTCCCCTCCATTCATAGCGGACTGAGTTTTTAACATGAATGGTTGCTGAAGTCCGTCAAAATTTTTTTTTCTGGGTTGGTTGACATGATCACCTGACTTCTTTTCTTTAGCCTATTGCTATGGTGAATTACATTGATTGATTTTCAAATATTCAAAACCAGCCATGCAAAACTGGAACCAATCCCACCTGGTCTTGGGATTTACACATTGTTAGATTTGATTTACTAAAAATTTGTCAAGGATTTTTACCCATTTTCTATTTGGATTGTTTGCTTTTTTACTGTTGAGTTTTGTGAGCATTTTACATATTGAGGATACAAGTTTTTTGGTGGATATGTGGGTTGCAAGTATTTTCTCCTGTGGAGCAAATTTTAAAAATTTGGATGCAGTCTCACTTATCAATTTTTCCTTTTATGAGTCATAATTTTGGTGTCAAATCTAGGAACTCTATGCATAATCTGCATTTTTAAATAAGAGATTTTAAATAAGAGACTCTGGAAAACTGAAAAGGTTTCAAGTCTCAGGGAAATAAACATCTAATTATGGAGTTTCAGGCTAGTAGAAAGACAGTCTGCATCACCAAATGGCCCTTTTGCCCCCACATCATCTGTCACTTTTTAAAGTTACATCCTTGGAGGTAATCTTAAAAAGTGAGGTCTGTGTGGAGGCCGCGATGATAACTAGAAGAGGAGTGTGGCCCTCACATGGTCCTCACGTTTCTACAAAAGCCTGCAAGGGGGGAAAGTGGCTAATTAAATGCAACTTCCTCTGGGGAAAGTCATTCCCTTCCAAGTCTGAAATTCCTTTCACATCCATGGTCCCAACTGATCTCCATTCCTTTGCGGTATAGCAACTTTGACGCCCATTTTATGGAAGGGGGAGACAGGGCCAAGCAGGTTAGTGGAAATCAGAAGTGACCCTCAGTCAGCTGAGAACTTCTTCAGGGATTAGCTGCGCTCTCAGGAGTAATAAACAGCAAGCCTTCTGCATTCGTTTCCTGGGCTGTGTAACAAAGTACTGCAGACGTAGGGCATTAAAACAGGACTTGGCTCTGTTTTAAATCAAGGGCCCACAGGGTTGCTTCCCCCTGGAGGCTCTGAGGGGGCTCTGTTCATGCTGCTCTCCCAGACTCTGCAGTTGGCTGCAAGCCTTGGCGGCCCTCAGCTCGGGCGACCTAACTCCTATCTGCCGCATCCTCACGTGGCCTCGTTCTCTATGTGTCTCTGTGACTGAATCTCCCTCACCTTACTCTTGTAAAGACCCAGTCATTGGATTTAGGCCCACCCGAGTATGAATGGCTTCATCTTAACTTCACGACATCTGCAGAGACGCCGTCTCCAAATAAGGTCACCTTCCCACCCGCCAGGGGTTAGGATGTCAGCCTTTTGGGGGATCAAAATTCAATCCATGATGCCCTTCAACTGGCTAGAGCCCCAAAGGGACTTGGATTGGACAAATCCCGAGATGCCTCACAGACTCCCAGGTGGAGGGCTGCTGGCCTCGGCGGGGTGGGGGCCGTCTTCCCGGGGTTGCACACATCTCTCTCTGCTTTTCTCTCGCCTGTGGCTCCATTGACGGTGCCTCTTGCTAAGATGTGTCTCGGTGCCCTGGGCTTTGGCTCCGGAAGTGCTCAGGACCCACGGAGCACAGCGTCTGTGACACAGCTCACAATTCTTCTGGAAGAAACCATGACTGGCCCCTAGCCAGGGGAGGAGGAGACGGTTCAGACACAGCCCCCAGCCCCTGACTGGGCCTCACTTACAGGAGTGGAACTAGATTGACCCAACTTGAACTGAGCTGTGCCGAAAAGGATTGAACTGAACAAAATTATAGAAGCCAAAAAAGCAATCGCGTGTTACAGTTGTGGAAACAGAAGCTCCTGGGGTTGAGTAAATTGTCCACCTGGGTCCAAATCGGTTGAGTTGCAGGTTCCACATCAGGGCAGGTTCATAAGTCAGGCTGTTCTCTCCGTGGCCACAACGATCACGACCTGCCCCTGAGATGCCTGATTGGTTTCAGGGAAGAATTTCTCTTATGGTTTCGGGGAAGAATTTCTCTTATGGAATTTTATGTAAGTATAATCAACTTCTTTAAGCTTGGACATTTGCATTGAGACCGGTGGATAGCCAACGACACTCATGCAGAGGGATCTTTGGTGCCAGCAACAGTGTCGGTGGAAAGAAAGAGCATCGACGGTTAGGGGGTATTTTTCAGGACTTTTGGGGATACAAATAATCAAACTCAAACTGTTTTAGGGACTATATAGAGAAGTCCCAGGGTGTAGCTGGCTGCAGGCACGGTGGAAAGGAGAGATTCAAGCAGTGTTAGCAGATGTTACAGAAGTTCCATCTCGTTTTCTCTCTCGATCACCCTTATCATGAAGCAGGCCCTTGCTGCATTGAAGAAAGGGACCTGTAATCTCGGCTAGAGTGTCCTCAGAGCTACTGCCCCAGTGGAGGGAGTATCTGTCTCAGAAGCTCAAGTGAAAGCCCCAACATATGAACTGATTGGCCCAGCCTGGGCCTTAGGTGCATCCTGAACCGATCATTGCACTGGGGGCTGGAGCAGAGATTGCCTGCCTGATCAGGCCTTGGATGCCTCAGTGGCCAGGAGCAGGGACAGCCCCACCCAAACTGCCTGAATGATTTCCTCATGAGAAATGGGAATAAGTATATTTCAATTTATAAAATGTATGGAAAAATCTATGAAAAAATGACAGAAAGATCAGAGAAGGGCAGTCGTAACTGTGTGTTTCTCTTTGATGGATTTTGATTTACTCAAAGGTGGTAATAATCTCTGCCCAGTGCCTTCCAGACTGTGGGTTCTGAAAATCATTCTGTTGTTTTGGGTCCTGGTGATGTGATGGGAATGTGGGTGGACGGTTTACTCCTGGCCTTAGGGAGCTGTCCCACTCACATGAGCCAGGGTGGACAAAGGGGTAATGGGATGACACGTAAAACTCTGCTTAAATAACAGCATTTGGTAGAAGCCACGCTAGGTGAAGTTTCTAGAATCGAGATCAGTGACTCCCCAGACTTGGATTGCAAGAACATAACACCCACTACCCTCCCCTCCAAAGAAACAACAAAGGCTTGCCAACTTTGAATTATGCTTTGTTAAGATGTTAAGGATAAAAATAAATGAAACCCTACCATTTGCTGTCCTTATCCTTTTCATAAACAGAAGGACCTTCTAACTCCTTTAAAGTAGAAAGGATGTAATCCCATCATGAAGAGCAATCCTTTAAACGGAGCAGATGCAGTTTTTTGGAAAATAAAATCACTGTGTTGTTCCTTACCCCTCCCCGTTTCACTGTGGACCTGCTGGAGCCGCCCCACAGGCCCGTCGGGGGGCACTGAGCTGCCACCCGGGCTTCTCACCGGCGGCCTCACCTCTCCGATAAGCGATGCCTTTGGGTGGTTCAGTTTCCATGTCCTGTTTCACCCCGAGTATTAATCTGGGGTATTTTCCCAGACTCTCCACCTCCTTCAGGCTGCCTCGGTGAATCCTAATCAGGCAGCACTCTCTCCCCTGCCTGCCCCCAGCCCGGGGAAAAAGGCAAACGCCGTCCATGTGACAGAGTCCTAGTGAGCAAAGAGGAGGGGCCGAGGACGGCGGGGCTGGGGCGGGAGCTGGTCTGGGGGAGGCCAGCTGTCCCTCTTTCCCTCACCCACGCACAGGAGGGCCCATCCTCCCCTGCAGCCCCGAGGGAGGGCACCCGCAGAGGCACAGTGCCCAGATGCGGGGTGGACGGCCACACAGCGCGGGGTGCACCCAGGAGAAGCCAGGAAGACCCTTCCAGGGTGAGCGTCCCCAGACAAGGGGTCCCCCCTGCAGGCTGAGCCTCCCTCCGCCGAGGCACCTCCGCTGGCTGTGACCGTGCGAGAGATGGGGCACTGTGGAGCCCGACGGGGAGATAACAGAGGGAACAGATGTCAGCAGCGTCTCTGGGATCATCGCTGGGAGCAAGGGCCTAAGCTGGGCTGCCGGGGCACGGACCCCCCCTTCTCGGGGCTCCCGGACGGGGCTTTGAATTACAGTGGGTAAGAGCTTGCTTGCAGAAGTGGGTCCCCGGGGAAGTCCAAGGAGCCCTCACAAATGACATTTTCAGAGAAGCAGGACTTTGGTTTAGGCTGGGAAACAAAACCCTGGGTTTCCATAATCAACAAAGGTTTTTAGGAATAGAGTGATCGTTTTCCTGCTAGGAAGGGAAATGCATCTCCTTGAGCTGAAGTCAGTGAGGAAAACATGGCTCTCTTCATGAGCGGCGTTTCTGGTTCCTTGAAAAAAAGTTTCTCAGCACCAGCTAACAGCCACCAAAGGAAATGGCATCGTGGGGGGTGTGAGGGGATGAGGGGGGATTTTTTTCCCTCCCCATTTTAAGGGAATTTTTTAGAATCATAGGAAGTCAAATTTGGAAGTTGTCTTAAAAATCATCAAGTCCAGTTCAGTGGTTCTCAACTCCGGCTGCACATTGGGATCATCTGGGAGATCTTTTGAAAAACTTTGATCCCTGGTCCCCGCCCCCTGAGATTTTGAATTTTAATGGTTAGAGCTGGGCCCAGGCAGCTGTGGCTTTGGGAAGCCACCCCGGTGGTCCCGACGGGCAGCCAGGCTTGAGCAGCACTGGTGAGCCCAGCCCCTCTCCAGCACAGCAGGGCACCTTCTAAGGCTCAGGTCACAGAATTTCAGAGCCTCTTGCCCAGGATCCAGGAATTCCTCTTGTCTCGGGAAACTCAGTATCCCCACCACCACCCAGGCACCCCCATTCCAGTTTTGCTGCATCTGTGGGAAACACTGTCAGGCTGTGGAGATGGAGCCCGTGTGCCGGCGGCCCTTCTGCTCCACTCCGCTACCCTCCAGCTTCCTGCACAACAAGTGCAAGTTCTTCTACCCCAGGCCAGATCCTTGGATACTAAAACACTGTGCTCTGCTCCTCCTGCACCTTCTCCTGTGGCCGCGCACCCCGATTCCTCCAGCAGTCCTGCCGACTGGGCTCCAGGCCTTGCTGGGCTTTTGCTGTCCGTATCCTTCTGGAAGGCCTGCCTTTAGGGGTGATGGACTGGGAAGCTTGGAACTCAGGGCCAGGCGTCCCAGCTGGCTCAAATCTTGGCCCTGCTTCCCACTATCTTGGCAATGCAAAGCCTCCCTCGGAGCCTCCATTCCTTCATCTGTAGAAAGAAGGGATTGAAGCAGATGACATCTGAGTCCCCTTCTAGGGCCAGGGATTTCTGACGGGCTGTCTGTGAAGAAAAAGCTTATAATAAGTCATAATGTCATCTTATCTGCATGCCATGTGTTTCATTTTTTACAGACATTTGCTCATTAGATTATCTCGACTGCCCTAAGCAGTGGGTACACTGTGACTGTCCCCCAGGCAGGCCTGGAGAGGCTGTGTCACCTGCGACAGGTGCCCAGTTAGTCGTGGACACAGCACGGAAGGAGGCGTTACCAACCTGGACCGTTAGTTCTTTGTTCTCTGACTTAACCCCTGAATTACACACCTCTTAGAAGATCTGGCTGTATCTTCTATTTATCTTGATGCATACAACAAATATTTTAGGGAGCTTTTACTACCCACCTAGAATTGTTAGGACTCAAAGATGTGGTGACTTCTTTCAGTCAGCCTTTCTCTTCCAGAGTGCTGGGGTCATGGGCCCTGCATAAATATTGCTTGAGTTCACCAGATCTTGCTTTTAGATTTGGGTCTCCAGCACCCTAAGGAATCCCAGCCCGCCAGCAGAGCAACCTTCCTCCAGAGATGGAGACAAGCTCCATTTCACCATCGGAGGGGGTCTCTTTAGCCCTAGTTAATTCCTAGAATCATTTCAGGAGCTTTCCAAGTTCTGGTGCCTCGGGCCCTTCCCAGACTAACTAATCAGAATCGCTGCAGATGGAGCCAGGCATTGAGTCCCTAAAGCACATCCGGTGACTCGAATGTGAAGTTAGGAACGAGAAGGATTGGGCTGAGCTGCGGTTCTCCCATCTCAGAATTGCCAGGAGGGCTTGTTGGAACATGGGGTGTTGGGTCCCACCCCCAGAGTTTCTGATTCAGCAGGTCTGAGTGGTGCCAGAGAATTGGCATTTCTAGCAAGTTCCCAAGTGATGCTGACTCTGCTGGTGCAGGGACCACACTCTGAGAACCGCTGAGCTAAAGGGTTACGTGAACGGTGAGGACCAGCTTGCAGCCACACCCTCTGCCTGGTAGCTGTGGTGGCAGCAGTGGAGGCAGCCAGCGACAAGCAGCCGTCAACAAATGACAACAACAATCAGCGAGTTCTTGTTTCATCTCTGTGACCACCCAGATTTCCTCATCATGGAAGAGGGAACAGGGAGAGAGATGGGAGGAAGGGGAGAGAGAGACAGAGAGATTGAGAGAGAGATTGAGACAGAGACAAGAGAAGAACCTGCCTAACTCAGTAAGTGACTGAAGCACCATCTAGACCTAAGTCTCTCTGACCCCCAGATCCACAGACACAATCATTTTCTAAAGCAGAGACCCAGGCTCGGATGCTCTGAGGTTGTCCACGGTCACCCTGCAAGTAAAGGCGGAGCTGGGAGCCTGTCTCGGGTCTCCCGGCTCTTAAGCCAATTGTCCTTCCTCTGATGTCACATTCCATCTCACATGAGCTAAAAGGTCAGGGTTGGGGCTACAGGGGTGTACACAGTAAGTTAAAGATGATCCTATGTGGTCCCTCAAAATAAAAACAAACAACTCCTCAAGGAACATTTGAGCTGAAACCTGAACAATGAAAAGGGATCGGCTCTTTGAAGAACGGGGGAGAGTGACGCAGACAGAGGGAGACAGCGAGTGCAAGGCCCTGAGGCAGGAGCAGGTGTGGGGTTTTTTGGGAAAGCAAGGAAGCCAGCATGGTGGTGACGAAGGAACGAGAAAAAGAGGGAGAGGGGAGCAGTGGGCAGATTTTGGGTCTTGTGGTCCTGGAATTGCACCCTCAGTGTGACAGGAGGCCTTGGGCGGATAAAAGCAGAAGTGGTGTGGTCCGGTGGCAGGGTACGGAGCAGGCCGTGGGGTGGAAGCAGGCACAATCAAAGCTACCGTGCTCCCAGGCCGGGGCTGGGATCCCGACCCCCTGCAGAAGCCCACCTGCTGCCAAGGCCCCTCGCCCTTCTCTGCTCACCAGCGGCTTCTTTGCAGCCCCTGGGGAAGTGTCACTTCCTTCTTGGCAGTTTTGAAACGAGCTTGTTTGCCATTCAGCGATGCTCTGATTTATGAACTGTCTGGCGTTGCACCTTGGCCAGACTGGGGATTTCAGAGGAAGCTTCCGGACGGGTGAGGAGACGAGGGACTCAGGAACTGAGTCCAGAGCTGTGGGTTCTGTCCCTGGTGCCTCCAGGGGTTCCTTGGCTCAGAAATGCCCTCACCCCAACCCAGCTCCAGCCATAAACAGAGGCCCCAGCTTGCCCCCGGCTCAGCCCCAAGCCCTCGGGGCCCCACAGCCCTGGTCGCTCTCCACACCCAGCTCTGCTCCCACCACGGGCCGGCCGAGGGCCTGTCTCCGTTCCCAAGGCAAGGGGTCTTGGGGAATTACTTCCTCTCTCTGAGTCCTGTTTCCTTGTCCAGAGAAGGGGGTTATTGAGAGTAATAGTTCAGTTAAGGCGTGTGGGGCCCTCAAGAAGAGCTACGTCAGTGGCTCGACTCGGCTCGGTCAGACATGGTTCACTAATCAATTGCAGGGCTGTATCTAATAGCACCCTCCTCTCCTCCTCCTCCCCCCAACTGCCTCTCAAAGAGTCATGTAATAATAAGGGTAATTATTGTAAGAAATATAATAATAACTAATAGTCATCGAGCAGCTACTTTGCCTTTTACTATCTTCACGTTATGTCACTGAATCTTCTAACAACCCTGTTCAGCCCATTTCATAGATGAGGAAACTGAGTCTGAAAGAGAGTAAATAATTTGTCCAAAGCCACCAGCTAATGATCAGCCTGTAATAATGCCAGGGAACTTAGGCTCGAGTCTGACACCAACAGTCTGTGACTTTGAGCAAGACACCTACACTTCTCCAAGCCCCAGGTTCTTTAACCAAATCTTACAACATTGTCATGGGCGTTGAATGATACAACACGTGGTCCGGCTGCGTAGAAATGTAAGATATCACCGTGCCCGCCCCACCTCCAACAGCTGCTTGGCGTTCATTCATTAAACGCCCCTTTCCCTCCATCAACGGACAGGCATTGACGGAGCCTGTAATCAAAGCTGACAGGGGTCAGGACATTATAAAGCTGTAAATCCAACAGTCAGTGGGAGAGACTGGAGCCAATGCTCTGGGACATTAGAGAACTTTCTGGAAAGGCTCCTCTAGCACCAGCGGGGACAAGGCAGCGGCAGGTGCCGGCTGTTGGTTGGGTTCTCCTGAAGGCCCAGATGCCTGGCTTTTCCACACTGCAGCTCCTCAGGGCAACAAGTCCTCACCTGTTGGGAGAAGATGTGCCCTCTGGACCTTCTCCCCAGAACAACGCATGCCCTTGCACAGTCTCAGGGTTCGTCACTCTCAAGCCCGGCCAGAGCTCTGGGCTTTATGGAAGTGTGGGTTCCTCGGTGGGAGCATGGGTCCCCGGCCAGGCCTCAGGCGAGTGCTGCCCAGGCCACCTGTGCTCGAGGGCCTGCCCAGGTGGAAGGGGATTCACCCCGGGCACCCCTGTTTTAGATGCATTCCCTCCCCTCATTGCATTCTTGCCAAGTGGGTGGTGCTCTTCTGTCTCGGCCACGAGAACACGGCTTCCCATTCGGCCGGTGGGGAGGCAGCTGGGTGGGGGGGCTGGGCCTCGGCCGCCTCCAGGGGCGCCCCGTGCTCCCTCCCTGCCCCTCCCCTGGGTGTCCCAACAAGCCCGAGTCCAGGCCCGGCCAGCGGCTCGTCTCAGCGCTCAGTCCCACAGTCTCCTCGGCCTCGTGTCAGAAGAAAAGCTGGTGACTCTGGGTGAGGCCACCCAGGCTTCCTGGCCGTACCTTGCTCCTCTTCCTCCTACTCATTGGCGATTTTCTGGAATACTCCACAGGACCGTGCTTTTCAATTTTTCCACCGAAGAGCCCATAACCACAGAGAACAGTGCTCTCCGCGGGCGCGGGGATATGAGCTAGGAGCCTCCGAGACCTCAGAAGTCTCTGAAGTCTTCTGGTTTTGATTTAAATGTCATATAATGTTTTGCGTCTCATACCGTGATATAGACAAGTTCACGTAAACATTTTTAAAAGCTTTCCATGGCTTACCCTCAAGTGAAACAGATGCCCCAGGACGCTGTACCTCCCGGGGCACATCTCCAGGTGGGGACACCCCTGCGGCGAGGCGTGGTCCCCAAGGACAGGGATGCCATCTGCCGCGCATTCCCTTCCCCGCGCAGGCCCTCATCCGTCGGAGGGAACTAGCGCCACTTTTCAGGTCAGTTCAGTGGCTGGGTTTAGGCCGTTGTCTTAAACGCTGGTTGACGCGCCCACTGGATAATCTGTTTTCCTTTTGCTCGCTTACACGCAATTTCTGAGGCTCTTGTGGAAATCACTGTTAGTCATCCCTATATTTAGCTCTGAGCTGAATCCATTTGACGGCTTCAAAGGAGAGACAGAGAGGGAAAGAGAGAGAGAGTTGGGGTGAGTGGGTAGCTAGTTGATATGCATACACTTTTCCACAATTTTCACTTTAAAAAATAGCAATGGAGAGGTGGGTGTGATTTTGGGTAACAGATGTAGTCAAAGAAAATGATTTAAAATCACACTGTATGTCTCTAACTGACCATGTAGTGACGCGCTGCTTCCCCTCCTGGTCTGACTCTAATTACCGTGGGAACAGGCTGGGTCTCCCAGGTGGCCCCGGAGGAAGGCATCGGCCGCCGGCCCCAGCCCTGCCTCCCCGAGCCCCGAGCTCACTCCTTGGGCATTTGTCCAGGGTCCCCGGGGGGCTCTCCAGACCAGCCCCTATTCCTGAGGGTCGGGGCACACGGGGGGTCCTCAGGTGATGTTTAGGGGAGGGAGGTCCCTGGGCACAGGGCTTTAGGTTAGCAACCCCAGCTCTGGCTGATCTCAGGGTAGCAGGAAATCACCCGAATTCAGTCTGTCTCTTCCTTTTGCTCCCGAGAATTCAAGTGAGTCTGGCCTGACAGATGTGTTCAAAAGGACAAGCCCACAAAAATAGCTTTTCTGGTCCACAGCCCTTCCTCCTTCCTCCGCCCATGCCCCTAGCTGCCCTCTCCTCTCTACACTTCCCTCAGAGCTGTGCCTTCTGGAAGCTTAGGGGAGCTCGAGGACCCACGTGGGCCCTGCTGCTTCCCCTTTCGGCCTCGCTGGCCGCCACTCGTTCCCTCGGTCATTCAGGCTCTGTGCCCAGCATTGGAGCAGCTGTCTCCAGCCTGGCTGCACGGTAGATCCACCTGGAGGAGAAATTTTAAATACTCACATCTTCAGACTAAATAAATCCGAGTCCTAGGGGTAGGGACTGGCCTTCCATCACTGCTAAAGGTGCCCCAGTCTCTGGGGGATGGGGCTGAGGAGGAGGTCCACGGGGCTAGGGGGACAGGACCCCTCATGGGAATGTTTTAAAAACTCCCCAAAGTGATTAACAGGCAGCCGAGCTTGTGGGACTGGCCAAAAAGTAATGGGTCTTGGTCTTTGTCTTGCTGGTTTCCATGTACCAGCCACTGTTCTCAATGCTTCATGGGGGTTGACATTTAATTTTCATAATGCCCATATGAAGTAATAATAATAAAACCTACAGCCAATGCTTATTTGGCACTGAGTGTTTGCCAGGCTCCAGTCTCCATGCCTTACCCTTGTTCATTTATCAAATACTCTTCCAATCTCATGAAATAGGCACTTTCCTATTGTCTACATTTCACAGATGAGGCAAACTGAGGCCCAGAGAGGTTAAGTAACCTGCCTGGGGTCCAGGGTTGGAGGGTGATGGATTTGGTAGCCCGGCCCTGGGCGAGGTGGGGGCTGAGCAAGAGTGAGTGCAGAAGAGGGGCCCAGCGTGGGGTCTGATGGCTGCCGGGGTGTTCCGGGGTGTTCCAGAGTCTCGGGGCCAGCAGGAGGTAGTCCAGGAGGAGGGCGGGCCGTGGACCCTGCAGAGGGGAGAAATTCTAGAGGCGCAGTTCTGCTCCAGGAGTAAAATGGAAGAAGTGCTCCACGGTGCGCTTTCCTCTTGCCCTAACCGGGCCTGTGTTGTTGAGTACAAATTCTCACCCATATCCCACGAGCTATGAGGCCTCCTCAGAGGGGGACAAGGAGCTCTGATTTCCATTTTCCTAACCAGTCACTCAGAGAACGTACGGGTTTAGGGTAGAGAAGGGCTGTTTGTTTGGAATCAGCTCTTTCTTGCCTTCTGGGCCGGGTGACTGCACAGGCTGGTACCATCCATCACCATCCCAGGGAGGTCGGGGGACCGGTGAGCAGCTTTCTGATCAGACGGCCGTGGACACTGGGCTGAGCGTCACTCGTTTTTGCCTGCCCGGCATCCATTCCCCTTGTCCCGAAAACAGTCAGCTCCATCCGACTTTCCTTTGAAGACTCATCCTTCCCTGTCCCGACCATGTGGCTCGGATGTGCACGCCACCCTCTCCCTAACTCCAGGGGAGCGAACACTGGACATAGACCAGACAAGAATTGTTCGGAGGTGAGCACGGGATACAAGCCAGGCCAATGAGGTTGAGTTCCAGACTTTTGCTGGAACAATTAAAAATAGAAACACTCTTTCTTATGGGACAGCTGAAACTCTGAGAGTGCTGGAGTGCTGGCAGCCATCTAGACCCCATGAGGTCAGGGTCAGCCTGAGAGAGGAGTGAGCACGGAACAGAATCACAACCCAGTCCTAAGGACAGCTGTGTCTGAATCCATCCTGGGCCTCTTGATTGAGTGATCAATAAAAACACTTTCTTTAAAAGCCAGTCTGAGGGAGGTTTCTGAGACAGAACAGAAAAGGTCTAGTTCAGATATGAAACCTAGTGTTCCTTTGCGCTACCTATTTAACTCGCTGGGCCTCAGCTTTCTCGTCTGTAAAATATGAACAATGCTACCTCCTCACACTGCCATTGAGAGAATTAAATAAAAAAGTGAAGTAAAGTGCTAGCAAATGGTGGGTCCGCGATAAATGCCAGCTGCCTTTGCCCAGTTCCAAACATAAAACTGAAATCCAGATCCAAAAAACACCACATGTGGCGAGATTAAGAGAAAATATGAAAGTATAAAAAAAATGACCTTTGCCTCAGGAAATAGAATATAAGTAGGCACAAAAGTTCAGTCAGTAAAAGTCAGAAAATTCCGATCTCAGTTAGAAAACTAGCAAATGTTTAAGCAAATAAGTAGAAAGCCATTCCCTATAAAGCTACCCAGTGTTTTCGAAAGAGACCCCAGTGAAGTTTGCCCGCAGGGTGGGAAATCGGGGAACGGACAGTGAAGGGAGGGGAAGCCCCGCTGTCTGGGGTTCTGTCTCCAACTGCATTCATTTTATTCGTTTTCATTCAGGCTCTGTACCTGGTAGCGTTCATGTAGGTTTTTCATTGTTGTTATTGTTCTTATTTAGGTGATTTTTCTTCCATTCAAGAGCATTTGCTTTTCAATCCCTCTGGAAATTTATACAGATCTCAAGAACAACAGTGAGCAACTCTAGCTAATAAAATATCAATTTTGAGTGCGATCTTTGGAACTTGCGAAGATATTGAGCTGGGCTGAACTGAAGGTGTGTGTGTCCGAGAAGCAGCTTGTGAAGTTGTGAAGCATTGCGAAGCAGCAAATCAGTGAAGAGCCCCTCAAGCTGCTTTAGTTCTCCCAGATCAATGATCAGTCACATGGTCAATTATCAATGCCTTGTCGAGCCCCTATTCTATGTCCAGCGCCATCCTGGGAACTGGGGTAAAACCAAGGAAGCCTAAGGAGCTTAGAATCTAGACGGGCAAGGAAGACATCCTCACAGAAGAGCTAGCAGTCGGGTGTTTATCCGGGTGCTGACTTGAGGTGCAGTACAGGGTCGAAGCAGGTAGGGATCGACTGCCGTGAGCTGACTCACGGGAGAGGAGAGACAAGTCAAGGTGGTTCTTCAAGAGGGCACGTGGTCTGGAAAAGCCTGGAGAAAAAGGAGAGGGGGCCAGGAGAGGTGCAGTTAGGAGTTGAAGCCTGGGAGTCTTTAGGAACAAGGAGCTGGCAGAGAGGAGTGGGAAGGACATCCTGGGACTGATATCACCAAAGAGCAAACCCGCCCAGCGATGGCTGACCCAGTGGCAGCTGGTAGTGAGAAGTCGGGGGCTGGCTGGGTCCCGGGTTAGGGCACCTGTGTTGAGCACCGAGGTCTGTCTGTCTTCCACTGCACCCCCCAGCTCGGTGGCTTCTCATCCTCAGGCTGTACCGTCGCCACCACTCCCGGTGTAACACGCTCAAGTGCACGCAGACAAAGCGGAGCGGCAAGTGGGAAGGCAGGCGTGTGTTGATCCCCCTTGATTGATGAGGGGCTTTGCCAGAACCTCCTTACCAGAAGGACTCCCTTTAGGGGCGCTGGCCAGCTAGCTGCAAAGAAGGCTGAGAAAGTGTGTGTGTGGTATCTCCAGCCTTACTGGTGGGAATCCAGCCCTGCCGGTAGGAAAAAGAGGGAAAGAAGAGGCTATCTGGTAGGTGATCAGGAGAATCTGTCTTGGTGATCTCAGTGGGGAACACCTGGGAGGGAAACAGAGGGTCAAGTCTCAGGAGGCCTTGGAATCCAGGCTGGGGTTTGAGAACCAGGGTTTTGGACTTAGTGAAGCAAAAGGACAGTGGTTCTCAGACTTGGTCAGAACCCCTAAGACTCATCGAGATGGTGGTTTAAAATGCAGATGCCTGGGCCCTGCCCCCAGAGGCTCTGATTGAGGAGGATGGGTGGCGCTCGGGCCTCTGGCTGCTGATCGAGCTCCCACATGACCCTGAAGCAGGTGGCCCGGCAGCCTCAGTTTGAGGGACACTGAGATAAGGGTTGTCACAGGTTTCGATCTCGATGTGTATCAGGAAGCCGGTGGACTGCAGTGAGCTGCCTTGACCGGAGGCAGAGGACCCAACTGTCCAGGGAAGTCACGGTGGGGCCCTAGAGAAGGGCAGCTGGCAGGGAATGTGGCGGGAGGGTCTACAATTACTTGAAGGAAGACACGGTGGGACATAGCGGCAGCTTAGAGGGAAGGAGGAAAGCAAAGAGCAGCAGGTGATAGTAACACTACTAATTATTATAACCATCAAGCATCCATATCAGGCACAAGGGTGTCGTGTCATTTACTGTTCCTTACAGCCTTGTGGCATGGCCCTTCTTATTCCCATTTTGCAGATGCAGAAGTTCACATGCTTATGTTCACGGCTAGTAGCAAGGGCAGGATGGAATCTGAAAGCCTGTGCTCAGAGGCCATCCCTGCAGAAGGCTCCGTCCCAACTCCCTCCACGGTTTCCTGAGGTACCTATGCAAGAAGCCATTGTGTGTCAAAGAAAATAAGCTCAGTGTCTTCTTCAGAAACTATGGCTTTTCCCTTCCTAACAGCATTTTTCCCCTTCATGATTTAAGGTCTTTAAAACCAGTGGGCTTGGAGACAGACTAGTTTTCCAAGATTCCTTCCCTTGGTGCTCAGCAGTTAGATATCTGTGCTGAAGCCCTCCCCTCAGCTCACCCTTAAAAAAGGGCATCGTTGTACAACTCAAACGGGTGGCTGGTCAACTGTGGGAGGATTTCATGGACAAACAAAAAAGATGCCATTGAAATGCAAAGTCCTGAAACAAAATGCTCGCCTGCCTGGAAAACTTAGGGTCAGACTGCAGCCCACACAAGGAAAACCCCAGGAGCCGAGACGGGTTCCATCTTCAGCGTCTGGGGACCCCGGATTTGCTCCTGGAGCCTAGTTGGTGCCTTGGAGATGGGTGGTCCCCCCAGCGTCATCTCTGTTTGCCACATTAACCCTCCTCCTTCCTCGGTGAGTGCTCCCTTCCCTAGCGCGTCCCTAATTACAGAGAACAGAGGAGCTGGTGGTTTCCTAACGCCACTGCTGACTGTACATTTTAGTGAGGTAGGGAGAAATACAGCATGGCTAGAGGAAGGAAAGGTATTTAGGGACCTTCACCGTGATTCAGAGATATTAATAACACCTGGGGCTCACTAAATGCTGTAGCTTGCAAGTGCTTTAATAAACCAAACCTCTCAAGCCGGCCTCGTGCGCGGAGAGAGCGAGTGGCACGTGTTAGTTTCCAGTCCCCGTCCCCAGTGGACAGGACGCTGCCTGGGTGCTGAATTTGTCAGAATGTCATTTAGTTCTCTTCAGAGAGCACCCACTTTTTCTCTAGGTTGATTTACTGCTCTTAGTATATATAATAACTTAATACTTAACCTTCAAAGGGACATCAAGACTGAAAGCCCACCATTGTGAGTCATAATTTGGAGTGGGCATGCTGTCTTCTGGGAATCCTGGTTTTAAATTTAAATGCTCCTTTCTAATTCTCTGTGGCTTAGTGCAAAAATCAGCTGATACCAAGGTTGGGGGATAGAGAGGGGCTGCCCATGAGCCCACTCCCTGGGACCCAGAATAAGCTACGACATTCCCTTTGAACCCTGATACAGTGGGGTTGCTGGGCTACAGCTAAGTCCACTGAGCTGTCCCCTGAGGGACAGACCTCCTGGCTCCAGGGCCGCAGGTTGCTGGACCAGCCTGGCAGTTGGCTTCTCCCCCAGCCTTTGGGGTAGTGGGGCCACAACACAACAGGGTGCCTTCACCTTCCTTGTCTAAAACCAGAGGCCTTTGGTTCCAGTTCAGCTTTTGGGGCTGGGCGGCAGCTGTATGGGGCTGGAAGAAAGTGCAAGCTTGGAACAGATCTGCACTCAATTCCCGGCTCTACCACTTTCTGCACAGACAAGGTGCATGGGCGCTGAGCTTTAGCTTTCTGATTTATAAAATGAGGATAAGACTATACATTTCAAAGAATTTGTTTTGAAGATGAAATGACATAAGCTCTGCATGATATAGGGTTTTAAAAATTTTTTTAACCACAGGTCATGGTAAGAAATAAGTATTTTTTTAGTATGACCCAGGATATAAATGCATGGATGTATATGTGTGTGTGTGTGTGTGTGTGTGTGTGTGTGTGTATTTGAGGCTAATGGCACCATGTGAATTGCATTGTAATTATTTCCTTCTCTCTTCTATGCTACATATATCTATTTTATTTATTTTTTAAAAATGAAGGTCTTGATCCATTGCATTGATTTCGCAACCCACCAATGGATTAAAACCCACCATTTGAAAGACTCCAGCCTACTCAATTCCCAGCCTGCTCCACAGCCCCATTGCCTCCCAGAGAGGCTTCCCATGCCAGAAAGAACAGGATTTTTGCAATCCTGGCGGCTGTGAAAAGTCTCAGCCACCCTGCATGCATGCTTGTCATCCCTCTGGATCCAAAGGGCCAGTGACTTTTTCCTGTCATTCAGTGCCCAGAGGGCAAACAACTAACCTGCTAACGCAATCTGTTCTGCCGGAGTAGTGAGACTCAGGCAGCAGCCGGACGTGCATTCCCAGGTCTTCTCCTGGGGCACCGCTCCCCTGGGTGATTTGAGGTGTTGAAGTCACAAATGCTGTGAAGCTTGGGTCTTAGCAGTGATTTAGGGGAAGGTGTGCTGTCTGCCCCTAGCTGACCCCCTACCAAGCCTGATCTCAGCCAACCCTCGACCCCCTAAAGATGGGGAGGCCAAGCCCCTTCCACCTAGAATTCTCTCCCCAGGGAATACTGCAAATCGGCCTCTCAGGAGCAGCACAGTGTGTGATCAGCTGCAGGAGAGAGAAAGACAGGCCAAGGGGGGTCCTGGAGGGCAAAGGTGCAGGGGTGAGGATGGGGTGCGTGGGGAGGAGAGGATTCCAGCCGGAAAGCCTGACCCGCCAAACACATCTCACACTCTTTTGCTAATTTTAACAAAATGCACAAGCCCACATTTTCAGAAACGACAAATGAGCAGAATGTAGCTGTGGGAATGAAGCGCTCCAGGATAAGATTTATTCACCTAAAATTCAAGAGCAGCCCGAAGACAGGGTAAGTGGCTGAGAGCTGCGAGCAGCTGGTGAGGAGTTTATTGGAGTGGTTTGCAAGGCTGTCCCAGGATGGCTCAGATCCATTTATTTTCCAATTTGTGAATCAAAAATGTTTGGGGCCAGGGAGGAGAGCTAAATCTGACGCTAGGAGCTGTGGGGTGCAAATCAAAACATGCCTCTTAAAATTTACTGTCAGAAATTTAAAAACAAGAGTAAACCTGGTTTCTCTCCCACGTGGCCCTGTGCCTCCCGGCTCTCCAGCCTCGCTCCCTGTTGCTCTGGGGCAGTCCCACCAGGATCCAGCAGGGCTTCTGGGCTCTGAGTGCCGGGCTGCATTTCGAGGGCCGGCCCTGTTTCGGGCTTGGAGATGGTTAGAGGCCCCAGGGTGCTGTCATTCTCGATTCGGGGAAGGCCTGGATGATAGGGTTCTTCCTAGCTGGTCCTGGCCTCCTGGGGCTGCACCTGCTCGGATGAGACCCAGGATGACCCTCCCAGTGCCCCTCAGTGTCAGTGTTGATGACAGCAAGGACAGGAGCGAGCAAAGGTTGGCAACAATGACGACAGCAAGACAGAACAACAACCTTCATGACGGCATCTGGCATGGCCTTGCCCTCGTGCCGGGCACACCTCTAAGCACTTCCTGTGCATTAGCTCATTTAATCTTCAGAGCAGCTCTGAGAATATCACTATTCTTTCCTTCCTACAGAGGAGGAAACGGAGGCACAGAGAGGAGTACAAAGTGCCCCTCACTCAGCATTGAGTCGTCTCAGAGCCTCGGGCTTTGGGGATGCCGTCTCTCTCATCGGCATCCAGTCTTGAGCCATTAGGTGATCTCAGGGCCAGACAAAGGGAGGAGAAGGTCAGAATTCAATCAGGGGTCTTGTTCGTTAGTGCAAGAAGTGGGCCCCTGCCAGATTCGGTGGGTTCCTTGCTTTTTAGCTGCAGCTGTCTCTTGAAGAGCCATTTGCCTCCGAGATCCCCTCTGATTTCAGACCCTCAGTAATCAAAGTACGACCAACCCACACCAATGTGAGGGGCTGCCTCATTCTGTGGTCACACAAACACACACATACATACACACACACGCGCGTGCGCTCCTGTTGCATCGCCTGGGACATCCATTGATCCCTAATAAATGATAACCCCTATGCCTCATGTGAATTGATAGAAAGCACGCATAATTGATGCTTTGCCAGGAGTGGGGCAACGTAAAACTCATGGATGGGGTGGCTGAGAGATGCCCCATAGCAGGGTCTACCCTTTCCTGAGGATGGAGACCCTGCCTGGGCACAGAACTGCTGCTGGAGACCACTGTCCCCCAGGCCCTCTGCCGAATGTTTTCATGCATCTTGAGGTATTTTTCCAATTTCCCTGTGATTTCTTCTTTGATCCATAGGTTATTTAGGAGTGTGTTGTTTCATTTCTACGTATTTGTGAATTTCCCAAATGTCTTTCTGCTGTTGATTTCTAATTTAGTTCCATTGAAGTCAAAGAACAAGCTTTATATGATTTCAATCATCTTAAATTTATTGACGCTTGTTTTAAGACTTAGCATATGGTCTGTCTTGGAGAAAGTTCCGACCACTTGAGAATAATGTGCATTCTGTTCTATAGATTGTTCTACAGATACATGCTGGGTTTATTTCTTTTATATTATTGTTCACTCTTCTCTTTCCTTGTTGATCTTCTGCCTAGTTGTTCTGCCCATTATTGAAAGAGGGGTATTGAAGTCTCCAACCATTATTGTTAAATTATATATTTCTCCCTTCAATTCTGTCAGTTTTTGTTTAATGTATTTTGGGGCTCTGTTGTTGTGTGCATACGTGTTTACACTTGTTATTTTTTTCCTGATGAAATGACCTTTTCCTTGTTATGAGATATCCCCCTCTATGTCTAGTAACATTTTTTGTCTCAAAGTCTACTTTGCGTGAGATCAGCACAGCCACCTCAGCTCTCTTGCAATGGCTCTTTTCATGATACATCTTTTCCCACCACCCATTAACTTCAACTTTTTTCTATCTTTGTCTCTAAAGTGTGTGCCCAATAGACGGCCTACAGTTGGGTCTTTATTTAAAATCTGATCTGATCATTTCTGCCCTTTGATTGGATTTTTTAGTCTGGTCACATTTAATGTTATCAGTCATATGGTTGGATTTACAACCATTTTGCTTTTCATTAGCTATAGGTCTCATGTGCTTTTTGTTCCCTGTTCCTATGTTATTGACTTTTCTTCTCTTAAGTGGATATTTTCTAGCATAATTAGTGTAATATTATAATTCCTTCAATAAATTTGTGGTTTTTGGTTTTATTACTTTGTCATACCTATGCATTATTTTTTTTTTTTTACTGGAGGATCTAGCCTGGGAAATCAGGCAAGAAAAAGAAATGAAGGCACCCAGATTGAATAGAAAGAAGTAAAACTATTTTTATTTGTAGATGACATAGTCTTGTATATAGAAAATTCTAATGCATTCACTAAGAAACTACTAGAATTAATAAATGAGTTCAAGAAGGTTGCAGGGTACAAGATAAACATACATCAGTTTTATTTCTAGACACAAGTAATGAACAACCTGAAAAAGAAATGAGAAAAACAATTCCATTTACAATAACATCAAAAAAGAATAAATACTAAGGAATAAATTTAACATAAGAAATGCAATACTCGTACACTGAAAACTACAAAAATAGTGTTGAAAGCAATTAAAGAAGATCCAGATAAACAGAAATATATCCCATTTCAGAGACAGAAGACTTATTTTTGTTAACATGGCAATACTCCACAAATTGATTTACAAATTTGTATAATCTATATCAAAACCCCAGCTGGCTTTTTTTCTTTATAGAAATTGACAGGCTGATCCTAAAATTCATATGAAAATGCAAGGGACCCAGAATATCCAAAACAATCTTGAAAAAGAACAAAGTTGGAGGACTCATACTTCCAGTTTTCAAAACTTACTAGGAAGTTAAAGTAATCAATATGGTGTGATACAGCATAAGGCTAGACATATAGATCAATGGAACAGAATTGAGATTCCAGAAATAAATGCAAACATTTATGGTCTTTTGAATTTCAACAGGGCAACAAGACAATTCAATGGGGAAGGAATAGTTTTTTTCAACAAATGGTGCCAGGACAACTGGAGATACATATGTGCTAAATGAAATTGGACTCCTACTTCACACCATCTACAAAAATTAACTCAAAATGGATCAACAAGCTAAATGTAAGACCTAAATTTTAAAACTCTTAGAAGAAAACATAAGCATAAATGTTTGTGACCTTAGATTAGGCCAAGGGTTTCTTAGCTATGGTACCTAAAGTACAAGAAACAGAAGACAAACTAGATACATTAGATGTCATTGGAATTAAAACTCATGTGCTTCAAAGGACACAATAGAAAGTGAAAGGGCAACCCACAGAATGGGAGAAAATATTTGCAAGTCATATATCTGATAAAAGGACTTGTATGTAGAATAAATAAAGAACTTTCACAATTCAAATAATAAAAGGACAATCCATTTTTTAAATGGTAAAAGGCTATTGTATTAGAGTTCTCTAGGGAAACCGAATCAATGAGAGATATCTATAAATATAAGATTTATAAAAGTGTCTCATGCAACTGTGGGTATGCACGAGTCCAAATTCCATAGGACAGGCAGAAAACTGGCAACTCCAATAAAGATGTTCGATGAACTCCTCAGGAAATGAATTGGTAACTTCGACAAACGTGTTTGATGAACTCCTCAGGAAACAAACCAGCAACTTCGACAAACTCCTCAGGAAATACTTTCCTGATCAGCTGAAGAAGCAGTGAAGGTCCTCTATCTGTCTTGCTTAAAATTCTTTAACTGACTGATTGGATTAAATCCAGCTAACTGCATTCTCTCATTGTGGAAGACATGACCTTCATTGACGTCATCAGTCACAGCTGCAGCCAATTGACTGATGACTTAATAAACCAGCCTGTTGTTTATTAACCAGCCACAAATGTCCTTGCAGCAACAGTTAGGCCAGTGCTTGCTTGACCAAACAACTGGGTACCATCACCTGGCCAAGTTGACACATGAACCTAACCATCACAGTCCACCCCTTGTCAACTTGGCAGTTATACACATCACCTAAAGCCATACTTTATCTCTAAGTAGAGAACAATAACAGACATATATTCTGCCTAACAATACTCTGCTGTGCAGTGTATAACTAGAAATGCACTAAATCTCTCCAGAATAGGATGCAAGTCCTTGGGTGACATTAACTCTTAAAATTGATTTCCTTTACCTTAAATACAGCAAAATGAACAATACAGCTTATGTCATATGATAAGGGGATAAGACAGAGAAGAAAGCAAAGATATTTGCTTTACAAATACAAACATAATCATAACAAAATGAGGAGGAAATATTCATGCCATCATAGTCCTCATTTCTGTAACTGGTCACATGGCCATAGTTCATATTTATCACTACCTTCTTCCACTACCCATTCCATGTTCCCTTTACCTTCAGCAAGCACTTGTGCCTCTTTTTTGGTCATAGGAGGGGCCAGATTCAACAGCTTATCCTTCACCTTAGAAAGGGTAGCTTGACAGGCCCTACATCACTGGACACCTAGAAATTTTACTGAGGTGGAAGACCCCTGTATTTTTGTTGGATTTATCTCCCATCCTCTGCAACGTAAATACCTTACCAACAAATCTACAGTACTTGCTACTTCTTGCTCACTAGGTCCAATAAACATGATATCATCAATATAATGGACCAGTGAGATGTCTTGTGGGAGGGAGAAACGATCAAGATCCCTGCAGACAATATTATGACATAGGGCTGGAGACTTGATATAACCCTGAGGTAGCACAGTGAATGTAACTGCTGGCCTTCCCAGCTGAATGCAAACTGTTTCTGGTGGTCCTTAGTAACAGCTATTGAGAAAAAAGCATTTGCCTGATCAATAGCTGCATACCAGTTACCAGGGAATGTGTTGATTTGCTCAAGGAATGATACCATGTTTAGACCAGTGCTTGCTTGACCAGACAGCTGGGTACCACCACCTGGATAAGTTGACACATGAACCTAAGCATCACAGCTATGAATGGACATTTCTCCCAAGAAGAAATGCAAATGACTAACAAACACATGAAAAGATGTTTCTATCATTGGTCACTAGGGAGATGCAAATCAAAACCACAATAACATACTACTTGATGCCCACTAGGATCGCTATAATCAAACAGAGAGCCAATAACAAGTGTTGATTAGGATGTGGAGAAATTAGAACCCTCATGAACATTGCTGGTGGGAATGGTAAAATGATGCAGCCACTTGGGAAAATAGTTTGGCAGTTCTTCAAATTGTTAAACATAGAATTACCATATGACCCAGAAAATCCACTCCTAGGGGTAACCCAAAAGAAATGCAATATATGTCTGTACAAAACCCTGTACACAATTGTTCATAGCAGCCTTTTTCATAACAGTCAAAATATGAAAACAAGCCATATATCCAACCAATGTTGAATGGATAAACTAGACGGATTAAAAAATTCATAGTTAGAGTATGAATCAGCAACAAAAAGGAATGATACATGTTACAACATGGATGAACCATTTTTATGAAATATCTAGAACAGGGAAATCTAGAGGCAGAAAGTAAATACCTGGTGTTGGTGATGGGGGGAATAGAGAACGACTGCTAATGGGTTTTTTTTTTGGGGGGGGGTGATGAAAATATTCCAAACTTAATTTGTGGTGATGTTTTCACAAGTTTGTGACTATATAGAAAACAATTGAATCATATACTTTATTTTTTTTTTTTTTTTTTTTTTTTTTTTTTTTTAGAACCCACCCAAATTACATGTCCAAAATATGTGAATTTCAGATAGCCTATAAAGTCATGTAATTGGAAAAGCAGTGTTTCATTATGAAAGAACTCTCAAGTTGCTTGTAAAACTAATCTAATTTTAAAAATATATAAATGTTCTTGAAAAAATTATGGTTATTTCCACCTGTGTTTTTTATTTTTAAATCCTTTATCATGCCTACTACTTAACAGGCTCTTTCATCAGATAATGTGCTTTTCTATCACATCTCTCTCTTAGTCCAGAACATCTAGTATTACTTTTTTTTTTTTTTAATCATCATTTTATTGAGATACATTCACATACCACGCAGTCATACAAAACAAATTGTACTTTCGATTGTTTACAGTACCATTACATAGTTGTACATTCATCACCTAAATCAATCCCTGACACCTTCATTAGCACACACACAAAAATAACAAGAATAATAATTAGAGTGAAAAAGAGCAATTGAAGTAAAAAAGAACACTAGGTACCTTTGTCTGTTTGTTTGCTTCCCCTACTTTTCTACACATCGATCCATAAACTAGACAAAGTGGAGTTTGGTCCTTATGGCATTCCCAATCCCACTGTCACCCCTCATAAGCTACATTTTTATACAACTGCCTTCGAGATTCATGGGTTCTGGGTTGTAGTTTAATAGTTTCAGGTATCCACCACCAGCTACCCCAATTCTTTAGAACCTAAAAAAGGTTGTCTAAAGTGTGCGTAAGAGTGCCCACCAGAGTGATCTCTCGGCTCAGTTTGGAATCTCTCTGCCACTGAAGCTTATTTCATTTCCTTTCACATCCCCCTTTTGGTCAAGAAGATGTTCTCCATCCCACGATGCCGGGTCTACATTCCTCCCCGGGAGTCATATTCCACGTTGCCAGGGAGATTCACTTCCCTGGGTGTCTGATCCCACGTAGGGGGGAGGGCAGTGATTTCACCTTTCAGGTTGGCTTAGCCAGAGAGAGAGGGCCACATCTGAGCAACAAAGAGGCATTCAGGAGGAGACTCTTAGGCACAAATACAGGGAGGCCTAGCCTCTCCTTTGCAGCAACCGTCTTCCCAAGGGTAAAACTTATGGTAGAGGGCTCAACCCATCAAACCACCAGTCCCCTATGTCTGTGGTCATGTTAGCAACCATGGAGGTGGGGTAGGCGAATACCCCTGCATTCTCCACAGGCTCCTCAAGGGGGCCCTACATCGTTTTTTTTTGTTTTTTTTTTTTTTTTTCCTTGTTTGTCTTTTTTCTTTTTTTTTTTTTAACTTTCCCTTCTTTTTTCAAATCAACTGTATGAAAAAAAAAGTTAAAAAGAAAACAAACATACAATAAAAGAACATTTCAAAGAGACCATAGCAAGGGAGTAAGAAAAAGACAACTAACCTAAGATAACTGCTTAACTTCCAACATGTTCCTACTTTACCCCAAGAAAGTTACATACTATAGCAACATTTCAGTGAACTTGTTCCTACTACATCCATCAGAAATTAACAGACCATAGTCATTTCTGGGCATCCCCAGAACGTTAAATAGCTTATCTGTTCTTCTTGGATTATTGTTCCCCCTTCCTTAATTGCTCTCTACTGCTAGTTCCCCTACATTCTACATTATAAACCATTTGTTTTACATTTTTCAAAGTTCACATTAGTGGTAGCATATAATATTTCTCTTTTTGTGCCTGGCTTATTTCGCTCAGCATTATGTCTTCAAGGTTCATCCATGTTGTCATATGTTTCACGAGATCGTTCCTTCTTACTGCCACGTAGTATTCCATCGTGTGTATATACCACATTTTATTTGTCCACTCATCTGTTGATGGACATTTGGGTTGTTTCCATCTCTTGGCAATTGTGAATAATGCTGCTATGAACATTGGCGTGCAGATATCTGTTCGTGTCACTGCTTTCCGATCTTCCGGGTATATCCCAAGAAGTGCAATCGCTGGATCGAATGGTAGCTCTATCTCTAGTTTTCTAAGGAACTGCCAGACTGACTTCCAGAGTGGCTGAACCATTATACAGTCCCACCAACAATGAATAAGAGTTCCAATTTCTCCACATCCCCTCCAGCATTTGTAGTTTCCTGTTTGTTTAATGGCAGCCATTCTAACCGGTGTTAGATGGTATCTCATTGTGGTCTTAATTTGCATCTCTCTAATAGCTAGTGAAGCTGAACATTTTTTCATGTGTTTCTTGGCCATTTGTATTTCCTCTTCAGAGAACTGTCTTTTCATATCTTTTGCCCATTTTATAATTGGGCTGTCTGTACTATTGTCATTGAGTTGTAGGATTTCTTTGTATATGCAAGATATCAGTCTTTTGTCGGATACATGGTTTCCAAAAATTTTTTCCCATTGAGTTGGCTGCCTCTTTACCTTTTTGAGAAATTCCTTTGAGGTGCAGAAACTTCTAAGCTTGAGGAGTTCCCATTTATCTATTTTCTCTTTTGTTGCTTGTGCTTTGGGTGTAAAGTCTAGGAAGTGGCCTCCTAATACAAGGTCTTGAAGATGTTTTCCTACATTATCTTCTAGGAGTTTAATGGTATTTTCTTTTATATTGAGATCTTTGGTCCATTTTGAGTTAATTTTTGTGTAGGGGGTGAGGTAGGGGTCCTCTTTCATTCTTTTGGATATGGATATCCAACTCTCCCAGCCCCATTTGTTGAAAAGACCATTATGGCTCAGTTCGGTGACTTTGGGGGCCTTATCAAAGATCAGTCGGCCATAGATCTGAGGGTCTATCTCTGAATTCTCAATTCGATTCCATTGATCTATATGTCTATCTTTGTGCCAGTACCATGCTGTTTTGGCAACTGTGGCTTTATAATAAGCTTCAAAGTCAGGGAGTGTAAGTCCTCCCACTTCGTTTTTCTTTTTTAAAGTGTCTTTAGCAATTCGAGGCATCTTCCCTTTCCAAATAAATTTGATAACTAGCTTTTCCAAGTCTGCAAAGTAGGTTGTTGGAATTTTGATTGGGATTGCATTGAATCTGTAGATGAGTTTGGGTAGAATTGACATCTTAATGACATTTAGCCTTCCTATCCATGAACATGGAATATTTTTCCATCTTTTAAGGTCCCCTTCTATTTCTTTTAGTAGAGTTATGTAGTTTTCTTTGTATAGGTCTTTTACATCTTTGGTTAAGTTTATTCCTAGGTACTTGATTTTTTTAGTTGCTATTGAAAATGGTATCTTTTTCTTGAGTGTCTCTTCAGTTTGTTCATTTCTAGCATATAGAAACAGTACTGACTTATGTGCATTAATCTTGTATCCCGCTACTTTGCTAAATTTGTTTATTAGCTCTAGTAGGTGTATCGTTGATTTCTCAGGGTTTTCTAGATATAAGATCATATCATCTGCAAACAATGACAGTTTTACTTCTTCTTTTCCAATTTGGATGCCTTTTATTTCTTTGTCTTGCCGGATTGCCCTGGCTAGCACTTCCAGCACAATGTTGAATAACAGTGGTGACAGCGGGCATCCTTGTCTTGTTCCTGATCTTAGAGGGAAGGCTTTCAGTCTCTCACCATTGAGTACTATGCTGGCTGTGGGTTTTTCATATATGCTCTTTATCATGTTGAGGAAGTTTCCTTCAATTCCTACCTTTTGAAGTGTTTTTATCAAAAACGGATGTTGGATTTTGTCAAATGCTTTTTCAGCATCTATTGAGATGATCAATTGATTTTTCCCTTTCGAGTTTTTAATGTGTTGTAATACATTGATTGTTTTTCTTATGTTGAACCATCCTTGCATGCCTGGAATGAACCCCACTTGGTCATGGTGTATGATTTTTTTAATGTGTCTTTGGATTCGATTTGCAAGTATTTTGTTGAGGATTTTTGCATCTATATTCATTAGGGAGATTGGCCGGTAGTTTTCCTTTTTTGTAGCATCTTTGCCTGGTTTTGGTATTAGATTGATGTTAGCTTCATAAAATGAATTAGGTAGTGTTCCATTTTTTTCAATGTTTTGAAAGAGTTTGAGTAAGATTGGTGTCAGTTCTTTCTGGAAAGTTTGGTAGAATTCCCCTGTGAAGCCATCTGGCCCTGGGCATTTATTTGTGGGAAGATTTTTGATGACTGATTGGATCTCTTTGCTTGTGATGGGTTGGTTGAGGTCTTCTATTTCTTCTCTGGTCAGTCTAGGTTGTTCATATGTTTCCAGGAAATTGTCCATTTCTTCTACATTATCCAGTTTGTTGCCATACAGTTGTTCATAATATCCTCTTATAATTTTTTTAATTTCTTCAGGATCTGCAGTTATGTCACCTTTTTCATTCATTATTTTGTTTATATGGGTCTTCTCTCTTTTTGATTTTGTCAGTCTAGCTAGGGGCTTGTCAATCTTGTTGATCTTCTCAAAGAACCAACTTTTGGTGATATTTATCCTTTCTATTGTTTTTTTTGTTCTCTATGTCATTTATTTCTGCTTTAATCCTTGTTATTTCTTTTCTTGTACTTGGTTTAGGATTGGTTTGCTGTTCATTTTCTAGCTTCTTCAGTTGATCCATTAGTTCTTTGATTTTGGCTCTTTCTTCCTTTTTAATATATGCGTTTAGTGCTATAAATTTCCCCCTTAGCACTGCTTTTGCTGCATCCCATAGGTTTTGGTATGTTGTGTTCTCATTTTCATTCGTCTCTATATATTTAGCAATTTCTCTTGCTATTTCTTCTTTAACCCACTGATTGTTTAGGAGTGTGTTGTTTAACCTCCAGGTATTTGTGAATTTTCTAAGTCTCTGATGGTTATTGACTTCTAATTGTATTCCATTGTGGTCAGAGAATGTGCTTTGAATAATTTCAATCTTTTTAAATTTATTGAGGCTTGTTTTATGTCCCAGCATATGATCTATTCTGGAGAAAGTTCCGTGAGCACTAGAAAAGTATGTGTATCCTGTTGATTTGGGATGTAATGTCCTGTAGATGTCTGTTAAATCTAATTCATTTATCAGATTGTTTAGGTTTTCAATTTCCTTATTGGTCTTCTGTCTGGTTGATCTATCTATAGGAGAGAGTGATGTGTTGAAGTCTCCCACAATTATTGTGGAAACATCAATTGCTTCCTTTAGTTTTGCCAATGTTTCTCTCATGTATTTTGTGGCACCTTGATTGGGTGCATAGACATTTACGATTGTTATTTCTTCTTGCTGAATTGCCCCTTTTATTAATATGTAGTGGCCTTCTTTGTCTCTCAAAACATCCCTGCATTTGAAGTCTATTTTATCTGAGATTAATATTGCTACACCTGCTTTCTTTTGGCTGTAGCTTGCATGAAATATTTTTTTCCATCCTTTCACTTTCAGTTTCTTTGTGTCCCTGTGTCTAAGATGAGTCTCTTGTATGCAACATATTGATGGTTCATTTTTTTTGATCCATTCTGCGAATCTATATCTTTTAATTGGGGAGTTTAATCCATTTACATTCAACGTTAAAACCGTGAAGGCATTTCTTGAATCGGCCATCTTATCCTTTGGATTATGTTTGCCATATTTTTCCCTCTCTCTATTAATATCCTTTATTGTACCCATACCGAATCTCTTTAGTACTGAACCTTTCTCCAAGTCTCTCTGTCCTGTCTTTGTTTCTCTGTCTGTAGGGCTCCCTTTAGTATCTCCAGTAGGGCAGGTCTCTTGTTAGCAAATTCTCTCAGCATTTCTTTGTCTGTGAAAAATTTAAGCTCTCCCTCAAATTTGAAGGAGAGCTTTGCTGGATAAAGTATTCTTGGCTGGAAATTCCTCTCACTCAGAATTTTAAATATATCGTGCCACTGCCTTCTCGCCTCCATGGTGGCTGCTGAGTAGTCACTACTTAGTCTTATGCTGTTTCCTTTGTATGTGGTGAATTGCTTTTCTCTTGCTGCTTTCAGAACTTGCTCCTTCTCTTCTATGTTTGACAGTGTGATCAGTATATGTCTCGGAGTGGGTTTTTTTGGATTTATTCTATTTGGAGTTCGCTGAGCATTTATGATTTGTGTATTTATGTTGTTTAGAAGATTTGGGAAGTTTTCCCCAACAATTTCTTTGAATACTCTTCCTAGACCTTTACCCTTTTCTTCCCCTTCTGGGACACCAATGAGTCTTATATTCGGACGTTTCATATTATCTATCATATCCCTGAGGTCCATTTCGAGTTTTTCAATTTTTTTCCCCATTCTTTCTTTTATGTTTTCATTTTCCATTCTGTCATCTTCCAGGTCACTGATTCGTTGTTCAACTTCCTCTAGTCTTGTACTATGAGTGTCCAGAATCTTTTTAATTTGGTCAACAGTTTCTTTAATTTCCATAAGATCATCCATTTTTTTATTTAGTCTTGCAATGTCTTCTTTATGCTCTTCTAGGGTCTTCTTGATTTCCTTCATATCCCGTACTAGGGTCTCATTGTTCATCTTTAGTTCTTTGAGTAGCTGCTCTAGGTGTGTCTCTTCTGGTCTTTTGATTTGGGTGCTTGGGCTTGGGTTATCCATATCGTCTGGTTTTTTCATATGCTTTATAATTTTCTGTTGTTTTTGGCCTCGTGGCATTTGCTGACCTTGATAGGGTTCTTTTAGGGTTTGTAGACCAGTTGAAGTCCTTATCTCTAATTTATCAGATCTACAGCTTCGTGGAGTACACTTTCTCTAACTAACCAGCAGGTGGCGTCCACGAGACACCTGTTCTCCACAAGCCAGATCTCCCCTGCTTAGCCTTTTTGGTGAGTGGGGGAGTGAGTCTTGTGGGGCCCAATTGGTGTCCCAAGCTTGCGTGTGTAGTTGGTGTTGCCTGCCCTGTATGTGGGGCGTGTTTCTGGGCAGTCGGGGAGGGGGGGTGGCCCTAACAATCAAATCTCCCTGATGATCCTAGAGTTTTAAAGCTGCTGCAATAGTCTAATCCTTCAGTTCAGTCCTGCCACAGTTTGTCTCTGCCACTGACCCACAAGTCTTTGGTATTGGCGTATGGCTCCTGAGACTTGCAAGTGGGCCCCTCTTCCAGGCTGTGCACCCCGGGTCCTCTGTTGAGGGATGACTGTGCTATGTCGCAGGTGAGTGCCGTTCCCCCAGGGCAGTTCTGGGCTGCTGGGCTGTGTTGGGAGGCTCCCAGTCTGCTCAAATGATGGCTGAATGGGGCTCTGTTAATTCACACTGCTCCCCCTTCCCAGCTCTGGGACATTCAGCTGAGGTTGCCTGAATCATATACTTTAAATGGGTGAAATATTTGGTATGTGAATTATATCTCAATAAAGAAGTTCTAAAAATGATTTATCGGTCCTGGGCAGATCTTGTAAAATCATATGAATCACTGATGGCTTTATCAGTAGAAACCACTAAGTACCCATGATTCCAACAGACTGTATATTACAGGAAATCACCTCCAATGACACATCCTGTCTCCAGACACATCTGTCACTGTATTAGTCAGGGTTCTCTAGGGAAATAGAACCAACAGGAGTTATCCGTAAATATGAGATTCTATAAAATTCTCTCATGAAACTGTGAGGATGCACAAGTCCAAATTCTGTAGGGGAGGATGCATGAGTCCAAATTCCATAGGGCAGGCTGTGAGCTGGCAACTCCAATGAAGGTCTTCGATGAACTCCCCAGGAGAGGCTGGCTGGCTGAAGAAATGAAAGTTTTCTGTTATCCCTTAAAAGTCTTCAACTGATTGGATTAAATTCAACTGATTGGATTCTCTCATTGCAGAAGACACTCCCTTAGTTGATTGTAGAAGTAATCAGCCAATCAGCCACAGATGAAATCAACTGAGTGATAATTTAATAAACCAGCCTTCTGGTTTATTAACCAGCCACAAATGTCCTTGCAGTAATGGCTAGGACAGTGCTTGCTTGACCAGACGACTGGGCACCATCACCTGGCCAAGCTGACACATGAACCTAACCATCACAGTCCACCCCTTGTCAATTTGTCAGCTACATACATCATCTTAATCCACACTTAATCTCTAAGTAGAACACAATAAAAGACATATGTTTTGCCTAACAATACTCAGCTGTCCTGCTTACAACCAAAAACACACTAAATCTCTCCAGAATAGGGTGCAAATCCTTGGGTAACATTCACTCTTAAACTTGATCTCCTATAACTTAAATAGTATGAAATAAACAATACAATTTATGTCACATGATAAGGGGATAAGATAAAGAAGAAAAAAAAATATTTCGGTTTGCTAAGCCTGCTGGAATGCAAAATACCAGAAATGGACTGACTTTTACAATGGGGGTTTATTAGTTCACAAATTTACAGTTCCCAGGCATCAACAAGAGGATACCTTCACTGAAGAAAGGCCAATAGCATCCAGAACACCTCTGTCAGCTGGGAAGGCACGTGGCTGGCTTCTGCTGATCCTTGACTCCTGGGTTGCATTGCTTCTGATCCCAGTGGCTTTCTCTTTAAGCATCTGTAGGTTCTCACTTAGCTTCTTTGGGGCAAACTCTGGGCTTCCTCTCTTAGCTTAGCATCTCCAAGCGTCTGTGTCTGTGCCAGTTTTCAGCTCTCTCTCTCTCCCTGAGCTCTCTTAAGGACTCCAGTAAACTAATCAAGACCCACCCTGTGTGGGCAGGGTCACATCTCCAGGGAAATAATCTAATCAAAAGGTTCCACCTTCAATTGGGTGGGTCACATCTCCATGGAAACAACCTAATCAAAAGATCCCACCCACAATAAGTCTACAGTCACCAGAGTGGATTAAAATTACATGGCTTTTCTGGGGTACATAATAGATTCAAACCAGCACAGTTAACTTCCCCAGAGACTCCTCTTTTAACTCTGTGCGATTCATAACTCTTTTTCCCCTGAGATCCCTCTTTGTGGCAAATCTCTTGTTCCCAACTATTAGAATAAAAAGAAGCATTTAAAAGAAAGAAATATATATATGTTTTTAAAACCCCCAAAAGTTAATGAGGCAAAAATGTCCTCTGTGGAAAACGTTGAAAAGCACTTTAAACCGTTAAATGTGCTTCTAACAGTAGGCATCATATTTCTCATTTTTTCTTTCTATGTTGCCAGGCTATAAAATCATAAAAGCTAATTTCAAGAATCCCATGAGAATGTCAGACTCATGACTGATAGTCATCTTTCTCAAACCATTAGCCATTGTATTGTATGTTTGATCTGAGATAAAAAATGGAAGGGCGTCGTGCTTCACCCTGGGAGTGGAAGCCAACGGAGGGTCTTGGCCCCACTGCAGAGCCTGGAATGGTCCCAAATGCCAAGAGTGTTGAGCAGGTGCCCGCCCACACCCCTTCTGCACCCAGGGCACTCACTGCTTCTCAGTCCCAGCGTGCCTGCTTAGCCAGGAGCACATCATGGCCCTCTTTTTATTTTTAATTTTTATTTTGGTAGCATATATATGACACAGATTTTTCCATTTTAACCATTTTCACATGTACAATTCAATGACATTAATTACATTCATAATATTGTGCTACCAGCACCACCATCCATTACCGAAAATTTTTCATCACCTCCAACAGAAACCCTATATCCATTAAGCAGTAACTCAGCATTTCTCCCCATCCCCAAGCCCCTGGGGATATACAAAGATTTAAGGTAGGTAAATAGTTAATATATAAATATTGTGAAATATATATAGCTTCATCTCATCATTTCCTTCTATCTCACTTTCCTTTCATCCATGTTTAATCCCTCCAGACATGTACACGTGTCCACACACCAATGTGTACACCTACGCACCACATACACACACACACACACCCCATGCATACACATGTACACACATGCATACACTCACACATCTACACACACATGCATCTATACACACACACACCTATGCACCACATGCACATCTACACACATGCACATACCCACACATGCATCTACACACACACACGTACCCACACATCTACACACACATGCATCTACGCACACACACGTACCCACACATCTACACACACATGCATCTATACGCACACACACCTGTGCACCACATGCACATCTACACACATGCACATACCCACACATCTACACACATGCATCTACACACACACACATACCCACACATCTACACACACATTTACACACATGCATCTATACATGCGCACACACACCTACACACCACATGCACATCTACACACACACATGTACCCACACATCTACACACATGCATCTATGTACACACACATACCCACACATCTGCACACACACATGCATCTATACACACACACACCTATGCACCACATGCACATCTACACACATGCACATACCCACACATCTACACACATGCATCTATGCACACACACGTACCCACTTATCTACACACACATGCATCTATACACACACACACCTATGCACCACATGCACATACCCACACATCTACACACATGCATCTGCACACACACATGTACCCACACATCTACACACATGCATTTATACACACACACACACACACACACACACACACACGCTTGTGCATGTCCTCGGGGCCTTCTCCATCTGTTACTCCCCTCTGGTACCTGCAGTCTCTTGCACCCTTGCATCCCCCTACACACCGAGACCAGGCTCTCCCATCCAAAACCCTTCGTCCATCAATATTTTCCTTCCGTCTGGCTTTTGGCCATCTCTCTCCTTCCCTTCAACGCATTTCTTGGAAGAGTCATCTGTACTCCTTCCTCTTCTCGTCGTCACCCACTGCAGTCTAGATTTGACCCCAGACTGAAGTGCCCCACCCCACCCCCAACCGAAATCACAACCAACTCCAAACTCCCGGATCCGGGGTTCTCTCCTCGGTTTTTATTATACTCACATCCTCAGCAGCCCTGGACTGAGCCTCCTTGAAACTCCGGGCTCCTCCCTTCTGATTCCTTGTCTGCCTTCTCATCTTCCTCTCACTGGTCCTCAGAGGGAGCCTCTTGCTTCCCTGCCTCTCTCTTGCAGCTTGAAGTACAAATGCTCTAAAATGTTCATCCCAAAACACAGCTCAGCTCCAGACATGAGATTTCTCCCTGCCCGCTTAGACATTTCTTCCTGGAGACTGGGAATATCTTAGGTGCCTTAAACCCGACCTGTTCAAAACGGAGCTTTTCCTATGCTCCTTCAATTAGGATCGTGGCACAGAAAAGGGAACTGCACAACTTCCTCTCTCTCCTCTCCAGATGAGTGCACAGTTCGGGGCTCTATGTGTATTTAGTGACAACAGCACCAACATAGTTTTTTAACCAGAGGTGAGTTGAATCACAATGCACATCAGCCACAAAGAGAAGCAGAATTCTGAATCATGGCTAAAGACTTTCAAACTATTCTGTTCTTCACCCTAGGAAATTATATGCTGAATCACTAGTAAATACCGTCCCAATCGTAAGACTGATGCATTGAAGGGACGGAATGTTGTCGCTATTTCATGCCAGCTCCACATTTTTCACCCACCTGCCCACCCACGCCCTTTCTGCCTGCTGCTTTTTGCAGGCTGCACCCAGGAGCACCCGTTATTCAACTTGCAGTTTATGATCCAGAACTCACTGGCAGGTTCCAGGCGAGCCTTCAGCATGTTGATGATATTTCTGTTCCGGGTCCTTGTGGAGAAAGGAGAGGGACTGGGTTTTGTTCTTGTTTTCTTGCCGTGTAGGGGAGGGAAGGAAGGCAGAAAAATATCCGAGTTAAAACAAGTCACAGCACTTCCAGCGAGAACTACTCTAACAACAAAGGAAATTCATTTTCTCACCCTAGTTGTTGGTACATGACTTGTTTATTCGTGGAGAGACAAGCACACTGTGTAATGTAAAAAGTGAGAGCCTGCGAAAGGCTTTTGAAAGTGGTGTTTATGTTCTTGCTAAAGTTCAGTCCCGATGTCCCAGCGGGAACTCAGCGTCATAAAAGTAGGAAATGTCCTTTAGAAATCACCGTGCTGTTGTGGAGTGAAAGAACCTTCAGGGCTGCTGGAGGGACGGGGCGGGGAGATGGAAGACACAAAATGAGGGTGCGATTCGAAAGAGAGAAACTGCCCCCCCATTCATCAAGACACGCTCAGCCCGTCTGCTTTTGCCGTCCCGGAAAGTCTTACTGTTCGTTCAGAGAATTTTAAACTTTATGACTGTGGAGGCAGAAGGGATTCTCCGTCAGTCCACAGCTTCTGCAAGGCTCCCCATTCGAGGTCCTGGTGACCCTCTTTCCTTTCTGTGAAATAGGAATTCTAATAGAAAAAAAAACTAAAAATAAAAGGAACCCCCCCCCCCCGTGGCACTTCTGTGGATGCTCATCTCTGAGAGGACCTGGCGTGCCTTCAGCCCAGCCCTTAGCTCTGTGCCCCCATCTCTGAGCAAATCCAACCCAGGTCCGGGCTGGCCGAACCGGGGGACCAGGGGAGCAGCCGGACGCCTCCGTGCAGAAGCGAAGGTTGCTAGACTCCTGAACTCTGCAGGTTGTCGGCAGATTAATTGCCCTTCTGGATGCTTCTCAATGCGGGGAGGAGCACAGCTGAAGTCATGGTGGTGGTCAGCACCTTCCAGTCAGAGTGAAGCCCCCGGAGCAGCCAGGGGAGTGGGGGAGACCCTTCTCCAGGCAGATCGGGAGGCTGGGAGCTGGGCTGCTTCCCAGCTCGATTCTGCCTCAGATGGTGCAGAGCTCGATGACTCGTGGGCGAACCAGAGGCACCTACCCTCTCCAGGCCTCGCTCGGCTCCTCCGGGCGAGGAGGGTGACCAGGGACACGCCTGGAACGGTTATTGAGAAGACTGACTAGCACAATGTGTGTCAAGTACTGATCTCAGGGCCTGATTACACCTGCGTGCACCAAGTGCTCAGAGAGAAAGGCCGGCCATTAGCCTGCTCGTTCTGGTTTCTTACAGACTCTAGTACTCCTTCCTCCCTGCTTCTTTTCCTCGGCCGATCCTTCTGCTGGCACCTGACTAGCATGGCCGATCGACATGGCCCATCCCCGGGAGCATGGGCTCTGGGGCCGGTGAGAACCCTCTCCAGCAGTGTTCTTTCCTCTGGAATCACTCCAGGTAGGGGTGATGCTAACCCAAGCCTGAGGACTCACCCTGCGTCCTCCCTGGGAGACTCGACCCGAGAGAGAAGCCAAAGGGCAGAGATCAGAGCAGAGACTGATGCGAGGGAACCGGGAAGGACCTTCTCGAACTCTGGGATCTGGCCCTGCGAGGGGCCCACACCACCCCCGGAACATTCCAATCCTGCGAGCCAAGAGATCCTCCTTTCTGCTTAAACTCCTTGAAGTTGCGTCTCTGTCTCTTGCCCCTAAAAGTCCTGGCGAATACACACCCTCCTCCTCCTCAAGGTGGAGACCCGGAGGAAAGGCACACAAGTGCCACTGGGTGGGTGGCAATCCCAACTATGCACAGAGAGTACCTTTGGATTTTTACATGAACCAGAGTCTAGTCCCTTCTCAGGAAATGCTGCGTGAGTCCAGCAGGAGGGGTCTGGGGAGCCTCATATTTGAATAAATAAAGAATGAGGAACAGGCACTTCCAGAAAATCCAGGACATCTCAGTTACTGTGAGAAGAAAGAGAGTGGGTACAGTCAGGCTGAAATCAGAAGGCACGTCCGCTCTGAGTCCTGTACCGTGGCCATAGAAGGGCCACCTGCCATCACCTTTCTTGTTTCATTTGGTGAAAAATGGGCCCTTCTGATCTTAATGTTCTATTTGATGTAATCAGGGATCCAATGATAGCAATTTAATACTAAGACAATTTCTATCAACCCTTGATGCAAGTTCTGGCCGCATCTGACAGTCGTTACATTTTCCCACCAGGATGGCCCACCACAAACAAGCACCATTGTGTGCAGGGCAGCTCTTGTTTGCTCTCCCCCTCACCCAGCCCCTGGAAGAGACCCCTGTCAGCCTTTACTGAGCCACAGTGAGGACCATCCTCAACCCCTGCTGGGGCCCTCCCCTCTCCAAAGTGCACAACCCCCAATAGTATCTTTGTTTAGCCAAAACCTTTCCCATGTTTGAAGGAGAAGGAAAGGAAGATCTTGATGCTGCAAGGAGGGGGAGGTGTAATATTTGCATCATGTCCTGCCGGAACTGTCCCACGCAACGACCACAGCCATCCAGCTACAGCCCTCAGGATGCAGCCAGGGCGGCTGGCTCTGGGCTCTGCACCTGGCAGGTCCCCACGGGACCTCTTGGCCTTGTCCAGCCCAACAGCCAGGGCCTTCTTGCCACCAAAGTCTCAGGGAGAGAATTTATGGGCTCACTGGCTACAACGTGGTTTCTCAAAATGGGGTCCAGAAACCATCATAATCCAATCTCCAATCTCCTGAGGATACTTGGTTTCAAAAAAAAAAAAAAAGCCAGATTCCTAGGCCTGTCCCCAGACAAACAGAATCAAGTTCTCTGGGGCTGGGGCCAGGAAACCTGCATTCTCCTCAGCCCCCAGGCATTTGGAGGCACACTGAAGTCTGAGAATCCGAGGCCAGGGGACTCCTCTCTGCCCCTTCGGTGTCAGCAGTGGGCCTCAGACAGCTGACCCGTGGGGCGTGGGGGCAGCTGTAAGGCCGGCTGCCTGTCCCACCGCGGGTGTAGTCTGTGGGAGCCTTTGGATGAAAGGCAAGGGGGAAAAAGGGTGCTTCCACTAGGCTGGTATTCTAGAAAAGCCCTCTTTCAAACACCCTGAATACCTATTATTTTTGGTCTCATTACCTTCTTTCCCTATTTAAAATGGAATCATTGTCAGAAGAAAACGGTGCTACTCACATCTCTACCATAGCCCGGCACAATAGGCGCTAAAAATAGGGCTCTGCTTCCAAGCTACATGGAGTTTTCCAGATTTAAATACATATAAACTGGAGGTCCATCCTGTCTTGTCTATTGACATCTGTTTTGCCTTTTCTGTCCCCAAAATTGTTTTGCATTCTTCTCTGAATGGCCTCATTTTCTGACGTTTGTCAGTCAGAGGAGACGGCCGTTCTGTCCCGGCACCCTGCCATGCTTCTTGGGGATTCTCTTTGGATTCATGACCCGTCACCCCCGGAGCAGAGCCAGTGTGGAACCTGCCGGGCACGGTCCTCTCTGCTGGGCCCGACTTGCCAGCGGAGGTGATGCTGCCGTCCCTTTCCTGCCCGTGAGGCTCAAACGCAGCCAGGCCTGGCAGAGACGCTGCCCAGGGGTCCGGGGGTGACCTCCGGGGCCCAGGAATAATGAGAGAGGAGACCTCAGGGTCACTTCACCAAGGAGTCGGCCCAAAAGGCGGGTTTCTACACGTGAGCTCTGGAGTAGGAGATCAGCATCTGGATGGTGGGACTTGCACACGCGCAGGCCAGTGGCTGGCTTGGCTTTATGGCAAATTCCAAGACCTGAAACAGCCCGACGTCTTTCACATTCCTCCTGCCATCTGTCCACAGCACCCACACCAGGGGTGTGCTCCCCTGCAGCGAGCTGGGACAATTTTACTCACTTTGGAAAGAATCTATGTGGGAAACGAGTGCCTCCGTGGTTATTGCAGTGCAGGAGGAGACAGGGCTTTCACTCAGTGTCTCACTCTCTCTGCCTTCTGTGTTGTGGCCCCGATGTGGCTGCTGTATACGCCGTGCACGGGTCCAGGGGTGGGGGCGATGTGGCCCTCCCTGCTCAATTCCCAAACTTGGTGTCTAAGAGCTCAGCATGGCCCAGAGCTGCCGTGGGGTTACTCCGGGGCCGAGGACTCCAGCGCGCCTGAAACCATCCCCAGGTGGACCCGGTTTTCTCCTTGAAAAAGGTCAGAGCTGCCCTGACCAACTCGTCTGGGTCCTGTGAAATGGGCACAGGAGGATAGGGTTGACTCCACCATGTTTTGTTCTGTTTTGTGGGTTTTGATGTTGGTGTTGTTATTTGCATAATAATGTTCACAGCAACTCCATTCACCGCAGCTCCAAATTGGGAACAATGCAAATGTCTATCAACAGAACGGATAAACAAATTAGGATATACTCACACAGTGGAAAACTACACGGCAAAAAAAGGAAAGGGGAGGAAAAGGGAAGGGAGGGAAGGGGAGGGGAGGAGAGAAAAGAGCTGTGTGAGGTAGGGATCTAACTTCATTCTTCTACCTGTGGAAATCCAGCTTTCCCAACAGCACTTGCTGAAAAGACAATTCTTCCCTTATTCCTGTCAAAAATCAATTGGTCATAGACTTGTGGGTCTATTTCTAAACTTTCAATTCTGTTCCACTGATCTATTTATCTGTCTTTGTGCCAGTCCTGCACTCTTTTGATTACTGTTTCTTTGTAATACAGTCTGAAGTTGGAAAGTGGGAATCCTCTAACACTGTTCTTTTTCAAAATTGGGGCTATTTGGCTATTTGGGGCCCCTTGCAGTTCCATAAAATTTGAGGATCAGTTTTTCCATTTCTGCAAAGAAAAGCTGCTGGGATTTTAATCGGGATTGCAATGAATTTGTATATTGCCTTGGATAATACTGACATATCAACAGTGTTCTCTCTTCCCATCCGAGCGTGGGATGCCTTGCCATTTATTAGGTCTTCTTTAATTTCTTTCAGCAGTGTTTTGTAGTTTTTATTATGCAAGTCTTTTGTATCCTTAATGAAGTTTCTTCCTAAATATTTTATTCTTTTAGATGCTAGTGTAAATGGAATTGTTTTCTTAATTTCCTCTTTGGTTTGTTCTTTGTTACTGTATCGGAACACAGTTGGGTTTTGTGGTTGATGTTGTACCCTGCCACTTTGATGAATAAATTGATTAGCTGTATAAGTTTTCTTGTGGATTCCTTTGGGGTTTCTACATATAAGATCATGTCGTCTGCAAATAGAGATAGTTTTACTTCTCCCTTTCCAAATTGGATACCTTTTTATTTCTTTTTCTTGCCTCATTGCTCTGGTAAGAACTTCTAGTCAATATGAACAGCAATGGGGAAAATGGGCATTATTGCCTTGTTCCTGAACTTAGAGGGAAAGCTTTAATTCTTTCACCATTGAGTATGAGGTTAGCAGTGGGCTTTTCATAAATGGCCTAATCATATTGAGAAAGTTCTCCTCTATTCCTATTTTTCTGAGTGTTTTTAATCAAGAAAATGTGCTGGATTTTGTCAAATGCCTTTTCTCCATCTATTGAGGCAATCAAGTGGTTTTGTTTTCACTTCATTCTATTTATATAGTGATTACACTAATTGACTTTCATATGTTGAACTCTTGCATTCCTGGGATGAATCCCACTTGGTCATGGTGTATAATCTTTTTAATATGTTTTTTATTTGGTTTGCTAGTATTTTGCTGAAGATTTTTGCATTTATATTCATCAGGGATATTGGTCTGTAGTTTTCTTTTCTTGAGGAGTCTTTACCAGGCTTTGGTATTAGATTAATGTCAGTCTCATGGAATGAATTAGGAGGTATTCCCTCCTCTTGAATTCTTTGGAAAAGTTTGAGAAAGATTATTAATTCTTGTTTAAATGTTTGGTAGAATGCACCAATGAAACCATCTGGTTGTGGACTTTTCTTTGTTGGAAGGTTTTTGATTGTTGATTGAATCTCTGCCCTTATTAAATGTTTGTTGGTGTTTTTTCCATTGCTTCTTGATTCTTGAAATTCTTCATCAATTTAGGTAATTTATGTATTTCTAGGAATTTTTCCATTTCTTCTAGATTATCTAGTTTATTGGCATACAATTGTTCATAAGTCTCTTATAATCCTTTTTATTTCTGTAAGATTAGTAGTGATATCACCATTTTCTTATCTAATTTCAGTTACTTGACCCTTTCTCTTTTTTTCTTTGTCAGTCTAGTAACGGCTTGTCAATTTTATTGATTTTTTCAAAGAACCAATGTTTCGTTTTTGTCTAGTCTCTCAATTTCTAAAAATTTTCTATTTCATTTATCTCTGCTCTAATCTTAACTATTTTCTTTCTTTTGCTAACTTTGGGTTTACTTTGCTCTTGTTTGTCTAGTTACCCAAGATGTAAAATTAGGTTATAAATTTGAGATCTTTCTTCTTTTTTTTAACATAGGCATCATAGCTATAAATTTCCCTCTGAGCACTGTCTTCACTGCATCCCAGAAGTTTTGGTATGTTGTGTCTTCTCTTTTCATTCGTCTCTGAGTATTTCCTAATTTGCCGTGTGGTTTCTTCTTTAACACAATAGTATTTTAAGAGTATGCTGTTTAATTTCTACATATATTCATAAATGTTCCAGTTTTCCTTCTGTTATTGATTTCTAGCTTCATTCCATTTTGGTCAGAGTGGTTACTTTTTATGATTTCAATGTTTTAAAATTTATTTAGACTTCTCTTGTACACTAACATATGGTCTATCCTAGAGAATGATCCATGTGCACTTGAAAAGAATTTTTCAATGTTGTTGAATGGAGTGTTCTATATATATTGGTTAGACCTAGTTGGCTTATACTGTTGAGCGCCACTATTTCCTTATTGATCTTTGGTTTAGATGTTCTATCCAATATTGCAAAGTGGTGTATTGAAATCTCTAAATATTATTGTAGAACTGTCTATTTCTCCTTTTCAATTCTGTTAATGTTTATGTCATATATTTTGGCAATCTGCTGTTAGATGCATATATGTTCATAATTGTAAAATCTTCTGTTGAATTGACTTTGATATCTAGTGTCCTTCTTTGTCTCTTGTAACAGTTTTTGACTTGAAGTCTTTTGTCTGATACTATATAGCCACCCTCACTTTCTTGTGATTACTATTTGCTTGAAATATGTATTTTTTCAGTCCTTTCATGTTCAACCTACTTGCATCGATGGACCAAAGATGGGTCTCTGGTGAGCAGTATATAGTTGGGTCATGTTTCTTTATCCATTTCACCAATTTCTGACTTTTGATTGGAGAGTTTAATCTATTTACATTTAAGGAAATTATTGATAAGGCAAGGTTTACTTTTGCCAGTTTGCTAATTATTTTTTGTAAGTCTTATAACTTTTTTTGGTCCCTACTTTTCTCCATTACTGCCTTCCTTTTTGTTTAGATAATCTTTTATAGTGAACCATTTTGAATCACTTATCCTTTCCTTTTACATAGATTTTTTTAGACATTTTCTTTCTGGTTGCTACTGGGATTATACTTAGCATACTAAATCTATCGGTTTAGTTTGTGTTGATTCCAACTTGAACTCAATAGCCTGCACATGCAGAGAACCTATATCCCGCCATCCTTCCATTCTAAGTTGTTCTTGTCACAAACTACATCTTTATGCAATATGTGCCCAATAACAAAGATTAACACTTGTTTTTGTTTCAGGGTTTTTTGCCTTTAAATTCTAAGCATTAAAAGAGTAAAAGACAGCATTACAAATGAAAAATAAAATATTACTGGCATTTATATCTACCCATATTGTTCCTTACACAAGGTCTTTCTTTCCTCATCCAGCACCAAGATCCTGTCTAGCATCCTTCCCTTTCACATGGAGGACTCCCCTCGGTGTTTCCTAGAAGGCAGGTCTAGGGGTGAGGAACTCCCTCAGTTTTTCGTTTGTTTGGAAATTCTTAATTTCTTCCTCGTTTTTGAAGGACAACTTGGCTGGGTATATTACTCTCAGATAACAATATTTTTTTCTTTCTGCACTTTAAATATGTTCTCCCACTGCCTTCTGGCCTCAACGGTTTCCACTGAGAAATCAGATGTTAGTCTTCTTTAAACATCGCTTAGATGTGACATGTCGCTTCTCTCTGGCTGTTTTCAAGATTCTGTCTTCGTCCTTGGCATTGGAAAGTTTGAGCATAATGTGTCTCAGTGTGGACTATTTGGGTTCATCCTGCTTGGTGTTCATTGAGCATCTTGAAATTGTCTGTTTATATCTTTCAACAGATTTGGGAAGTTTTCTGCTATTATGTTTTCAAATATTTTTTTCTGGCCTTTCATCTCGTTTCCCCTTCTGGGATTCCTATGATGCATTTATTGGCATGGCAGAAGGTGTCCCACAGGTTCCTCATGCTCTGTTAATTATTTTTCATTCTTTTTTCTTTCTGTTCCTCATCCTGGATAATTTCAATTGTTTTGTCTTCGAATTTGCTGATCTTTCTTCTGTGTCCTCCAATCTGCTGTGGAAACCTTCTATTAAAGTTTTCACCTCAGTTATTTTACTTTTGAGTTCCAGAATTTCTATTTGGTTCTTCTTTATAATTTCTATCTTATTATTGAAATTCTCAATTTGTTCATACAGTGTATCGCTGAATTCCTTTAGTCTTTGTCCATGTTTTCCTTTACCTCATTGATCCTATTTATGAGAGTTGTTCTAAGATCTTTGACCAGTAATTCCAGAGACTGCACTTCCTCCAGAATATTTTCCATCAAATTCTTTTTTCCTGTTACTTGGCCATACTTTCCTGTCTCCTTGTATGCTTTGTAACTTTTTTGTTAAGAACTGGATATTTCCAGTCTTATGTTGTGGTCACTTGGGAAATTTAATTCTCCCACTCTTCAGTCCACCAGACTAAGACCAAAAAGAAGAAAAAATAGAAAGAAAAAGGAAAGGAAAAGGAAGGAAAGAAAGAGGAGAAAAAAAGATAAAAATGCCAACAAACAGACAAAACACCCACCTCTCCCAGTCTCCTGTGAAGTTCTGGTGGGAAGCCAGAGCTGCTGCTCTCAAGGCCAAAACCCAGGCCAGTATCCCTGCTCGTCCCTCAGGGACCCGCCAGACCCAAAAACACAAAACAAAGAAAGAAAAAAGGAAAACAACCAATAAAAAAAAAAGGAAAGGAAAAAGAGGTGCACAGGCTTTTCGTGCCCCTGTAGACGCTGGTGTGAGGCCAGAAGACGCTGCTCGGAGAGTACCCGAGGCTGCTGTCTGCACCGGGCCCTCGGGGGGCTGCCAGACAAAGCAACACAAGGAAAATGAAGAAGAAACGCAGCCAGTGAAGAAGGGCTCTGGGGCTTGAAGTCCTGGTGGACGCTGACGTGGGGCCAGAAGCCCCTCCTGCTCCTGCGGAGAGGACTGCGGCCAAGGCCAGAGTCGATGCCGGGCCCTCAGGGGCCCCCAGACTGACCTCACCCCGCAACCCCAGCTTTTAGAGGGGGAGCTTACCGCTGCCAGCCCCGGCCCCAGCCGGCCACTCCCAGACCTGGGCCACGTCACCGTCGTGGCCGGGCACTGCCACGGGGCTGAGCAACGGACGGGGTCTCTGGTGTGTGTTTTCATTACAGAAGCTGAACTCGCACAGCCCTCACTTCTTCTGGCCGTCCTGAAGTTGTTCTAAACGTCCATTCCTGTTCCAGGGTTACCACCTCGTTAATTCCAGGCTCTTTTTCAAGCTCCTTCATTTTTCTAGTGGAGGGAACAACTTGTAAAACTTCCCACTCCACCATTTTGCCTATCATTTTAAACAAAAATCTTGTATTATATGGTCTGTTTGCTTTTGGGAGGGGGTAGATGAGGAAAGAAGGGAGAGGAGAGGAAAAGAAAGAGAGAAGTTCTGACATTCAGGAAGATTTGTGAAGTCGTACTATTGATTATAATTTTACCTTTATATAAGACCCTTGGTCATCTGCTTTTTAAACAGAATCGAGCAATAATAAAATTAGCATCTATTTTATGCTCTTCCCTTACCACTCCTCCACTTCCTGAATTTAGTCAGTAATGTTATCTTTATTAATTTTTACTTTGGATTCCCTGGCTTCATAGATGAGGCAATTACTGTACTACCTGTCATCTTTCCTCCTTTCCCATCTCAATTTTTGTTAGTTGTATCATTTCTACATTGTCAGGGCTTGTAACATTTATATTTTATTATGTCACTCTAATGCCCTCATTAGCTTTAGCTTTAGATAGAAAACTAAATATAATCAAGGCTTAGAGGCAGAGTTTTGCTAAAGTTTCCTTAGTTGACTCTCAGTTGGCCAAACTTCATTTTCTGGTCATTTCCTCAAAAAGCATTCATGGGAACACTTTCCAAGTTCTTGCATGTTCAAAATTGTTTATCATGGCTTTATAATTGCTGAACAACTTGAATGATCTAAAATTCTTGGTTTGCAGTTTCCTTGAATGTTTTCTAAGTGTTTCTCCATTCTCTTCTAATGTTGAATGTTACTTTGGTAAAGTATGAGTTCAGCCCAATTTGTCCCTACAGGTGACTTAATCTTTTGTGCTTTACTCCCCAAAGGATGCTTTCTTTCAGTCCAATAACTTTACTTGGCCACATCTCATGTGGTGGCTTTTAAAATCAGGTGTCCCTGGTAAGTGTTCATGATTCAAGTAGTAAGTTATCAAGTAGCAAATAGATTCAAGTCTTCTTTTATTTCAGGAAATTGTTCTGAATTATACTGTAAAATATATGTTACATCCTATTGTTCTCCAGGGACTCCAATTTTGTGTTTGTTGGCTTTCCTCTGCCTGCCTGCTATCACTATTATTTTCTCCCTAATCAAAATTTATCTCCTTTGCCTCCCTTAAGTGTTTGTTTGTTGTTGTTGTTGTTTGCAGTAACTTTGTCCTCTTTTCCTTCTTCCAATATTACCTTTATTTGTGTGATGGATTTATTCTCTTCTGCTTCTCTCCTGAGCCTTCTTGTCTTATCTGTGGCTCCCATTGCCTTGTCATCTTTTATTTGAGTTCCTGCATTTGTGCTTTGTGGTTTTCCTTTAGAGAGTCAATTGGTTTGTTGAGGATTTTGTTTTGTGGAATATTTGATCATAATTTTCATATCTTCCAGGCCACATTTTTCTGGTGCATGTTCTTCTGTTGATGCAATTTACTGCTCTTTGTGTCCTATAGTATTTTCATATCAGAGTTACTCCATTTTATTTTTAATTATTCATAGAATGTTTGGGTTGAAGTTTCCTAGATCAGCTTTTTGCAGGATGTTATAACCAGGCATGGGGGAAGGCGAGCTTTCTAGAATTCATAATCCCAAAGGAGCTCTCTTATTCTGTTTCCACAGAGCCAGACTGCTACCTGGAAATCCTGTGGTTCTTTAGAGAGCTCTGCCTCCTCAGCTTCTCTGAATCAAACCAGGCCCGTGAGGGTTGCTGCTGGCAGTTCCTGCACCTGCCCATGGAACGAGGGACAGGTGAGGCCCACGGCTTCAGGAGGTGTAGTTGTGCTTGCACTTTCCAAGCTCTGCTGCCACTGCCCCTCCCCAAACACTCCTTGCACCTCTTCCTGTGAGGTTTCCGCTCTCGCCAGCCCTTGTACGTGTCTCAGAGTCTGCAGATTATATCTGTTTCTACGTTTCAGCACAAATCTGTCTTCTCGATGCTGTGCATGATTTCCAGGAGGAGAAGGGGACACCACTACCGTACTCATCCCAAATTGATAATTTGGAGGAATTGATGCTAAGCTTTCAAGCTGTCCTTCCCAAGCTTTTTGGTGAGGTATAATTTGAGGCATGAGGGGAGTACATTCTTCTTCTACCCCTTTCCTCCCCCCCACTCTGGGTCCTGCACTGCTGTTCCAGTGGGTAATGTGGAAAGAAAGGCAAGCAAAGAAGAGGGTCAGTGAGGACCACCGGGGGTGGTGGCAACCGTAACAAAGTAGAGAGTGCTGTGTCATCCCAAAGCGCTCAATGCCGATTAAATGGGAAACACAAGGCGAGGGCAAAATAGGACACATCTACGGGCCACTGGTGTGCCCCTTCTGGTCTCACTCGTGTCCAGGCTCCTTCTCTGCTCTCTGTATTAAGGATCTAACCACCCCTTCACCACCATGGCGGCATGTCAGCTTGGCGACTTCTCCGTCATCCCTAGGGCTGATCCCATCTGTATCCCAATGTGTCCGCAAAGAAACACTGTTGTTTGGGTGCCCCCCACAGCCCCATGTGTGGTCCTGCTCCCATGTGATCTCTTTCCCTTTAACAGGTCCCTCCTCAGAGTGTAAGGCCACCCAAAGCAGCTCCTGCACTGCAGCTGGCCTGGGCTCATGCACCGCTCTGGGTAGGAGCTCTAGGTGATTCCAGAGTTGAATGCTCACCCTCCCCTCCCTGCCTCCCAGTTCTCATTCCCACACACCCCAGAGTGTGGGGACAGCAGGGGGAGCCGAAGGGCTTGGAGAGAGCCGAGCTGGTTGAGCTGAAAAGAGGGGAAAGTGGGGTGCTGTTCTCTGCTCCCGTGTCCCTGGGGCAGAGCAGCCTGGAAGGGTCTACAAGCGAGGCCGAGGGCAGGCCCGGGCGGGAGGCTGTGTCCCCTGCCTTTCACCTGGGCCCCGCGTGGAGATCCTGGGCTGCTGTGGGGCTCCCAACTCCCCAGGGATGACGTTGGAATGTTGTAGGGGAGCAGCCTTGGCCGGGCAGGAGCCAAGTGTTCTGGTCACTTAGCAAAAATAAACAGACTAATGACATAGATCGAGAACCCCTTCCAATTGGGACAGTTGCGGGGATTAAAAAAAAAAAAAGCTCCTGAAATAGGAAAGGAAACAAAAGGCAAAAATCTGTTCTTCTCTTCCAAAAGACTTTAAGTAGCAAATCAGCAAGGTGTCGGACTGGGAAAGCCTTCTGTCTAGGCTCTGAGAAAATAAACTTGCCTTTTGGTGAAGAGCTTGAGTTAAAATTAAACCGATACATATGCATAGCTTGCAACAGAAATGATCCTGCATGCGGTGCCTTAAAAAGAAATCCGAATATTTTTCTGAGTAGGGCAAGTGGAGAGAATCAAACGGTCCCTCCTCCAGAAATCCATAAACAGACAGCCCGTCTCCCTCCACGGCGGAGGACAGATTCTCAGAGCGACCTTCCGAACGTCCTTGTGGACAGACTCTGGACATTGAGGGTCTTTGGCTGGGCTCTCCCGGACAGGGGCGCTCGAGACCCGTGGCGAGCCCTGCCTCTGTCCCCCCACATCTGCCCCCGCCCCCCACGGAGCCTTCAAAGCCGGCAGAAACCGCGTCAGTCTTGCACCAGTTATCTGTGTCGGCTCGTTTTTATGTAAATTTGAATCCGATTTTAAATTTAAATTTAGATGCTGTGTTCTTGCCACCTAGAGGAACGCCTGGCTCATGGCTGAAGCTCAGTAGACATCAGCTGGACGAAGGAATCTCACGCCTCGCCATGGCGTCCAGCTTCCAACTTCCTTCCCTTTCCCAAGTTCAGCCGCAATCGGCTCTGAAAACCTGACTCCAAAGAGGTCCGTTTACTTCCAGCGTAGCTACAAGTCCCTGCAGAAGGCTACTCAAGACTTCAGGGAGTCCTAATTTGGAGCACATGGATGACACATCAACTCCTCACTCCTGCTGGAAACACGAGTGTGTCAAGTTTACTGCAGATACTAGAAGCAGCCGGAGCAGCACAATTTGGGAAGATGAATCACTGGGTGCAATCCCTCACTTTTAGAGTGAACTCACCACGAGGGCAAGCTGTCCAGAAAGGAGCGTGGAGGGAAGTTTGTCTGTCTGTAACCCCTGGCAGCCCTTGAGAGCAGACCACGCTTTGTGTTTTTCACTTTTGCACACTTACATTTATTCTCACTATTCACAGTAGTCATGTTCCACAAAGTCGTCACAAGTGCTGAATTAGCAAACGCTGAGACATCACTGCCATGGGAGATCCAACGTTAGGTTGCAGCGTTGTTGTCAGCTGATCAGTACACACGGGTGTTTCTGTTTAAAGATGCCCTGTTTGATGTATATGGTAGAGTCAGTCACACTGAACTCACAGCCAACAGCACTGTAACTCCTGCCTGAGTGAAGCTGCTCGCACACGTATTTTCTCCATAAGGCCCATCACAGCCTTCTCGCACTTAGGAGCACTCGACAGCCCTTCAGTGCCACACTTGGGCCATTTTAAACAGTGAAATCACCAACAAGCACAAAAATGCGAGAAACGTGGCACTAACTATTCCGTGCAAAGGGCGCTAGTTTACAGTGCCGGAGCTGAAACAGGAGGGCACAGCGTCACCTTGTCTGACCCCAGCGACTGCAGCTGGGAGCACGTGTGTCGGCGACTCAAATCTCCGGCCACTCTGTGCGTGTCTGCAAATGACCACAAACGTGTCGAGAGGACTGATTTGGGAGGGACAAATAAATTCTAGCAGGTGACAGAGTCACAAATACGGAATCCGTGAATAATGAGGATTCACTGTACTTGTTTCATGACCCCACATTCTCATTTTTTGGTTCTCCAAACAGACACGCTGCTCAAACCTCCCTGAAGGCAACTGGGGTCTGGCCCAGCTTAGCCCAGGGCAGGGAAGTGGGGAGGAAGACGGGAGAGAAGGAAGAAGGGACCTGGTGTGGAGCACAGCTTCTTTCTCCCTGAGCATTTCCGTGGAATTGGATTTTCCCCTGAATACAGCTCTGCAGTCAGACCCCAAAGAAACCTGCTACCCCAAGGCTCTGATCGACCCAAGGACGCCACTGCCGTGTTGTGTGTCCTCTGTCCGTCACTGGCCCGAATCCTGGCCCACCCCAGCCCCCAGCAGAGCAGCTTCCCTGGGCTTCTGGAATTTCGGGCCAGCAGGAAGGCCTGCCAGCCTCCACGGGCCCGTCTGCCCTCACCCTCTCGGAACTGCAGTTTGGCTCATTTGCACTTTTCCTTCTATGCTGCAGCAATGACCCGTCCTCTTCTGCCAGCCTCCTCACTGCTCTCCTGCTACTTGTGCAAAGTGAGCCATGGGATGGATTGCAACTGAAATCTTGGGTAAATAATGTAAAACTCTGCAAATAGAGGGAGCTGCTCCAAGTGCTTGTGGAAAAAAAACAGACAAACTTTTGTCACTGCCCACATCTCTCCAATCATAAATGCAATCCCTTGGGAGCAGGGTCACCTCATGCTCCCAGGTGTGGTTTGGGAGGCGAGTGGGGAGCATGGGCAGTTTGCACGATGGATCCATTTCAGAGGTCTGCAGGGAATTTTCCGAGGGCTTGACTGATTTTGACCAGGTTTGTATTTGCTTTTATTTCCAGTCAATCTACCATCTTGAAATAAAATCTTCTTAGTTAGGAATCTGCAGAAGGGATTTTTAACAGATTTCAGGGCAAGCTAGTACATGCGCAGCATCTCAGGGATTTTATTAGACTTGAGGCAAGAGCTGTGGTTCGCAGAAACCACGATACGTATGATGCCCTTACTGCCATTTTTCAAACCCCACTCAGTGTCCTCCCAGGGAAACCGCTCAAGCCTGGCTGAAGGGGTGTCCGGGCACCATTTAGTGCACTGGGACAGAGCTTCCAAACATCTGTAACCCAAGCCCCTTCTTATTCACGTACAAATCTCACGCTGTTCCCATCCCACCCCCAGATTCTGAAAGGCCCCCGGCTGAGAATCACTATATCCTTTGCAAATGTATTTCCTTATCCCAAAACCCTTCTTGAGCTTGACTTTGTGCAGTTTTTACTACAAAAATGAATCGTTTTGTGCCCATTCTGTAATACTGAGGGTTTATATAATGTTGGATGTACTTTTTTTGCCCTGCACATGACTTCTTAAGTTTCTGTGGTTGGGGGTAGAGTTTAAGGGTAAGATGGGTGATCAAAACTCTCTACAATTTCAAACAGCAGCTTCTGAGGTGAATGCAAAGACTGCAGAAAACCAATCCCACTCAATTCTGCTAACAGAGTTTCCAGAGCCCACAGGCTCAGGGTGGTCCCCGGCGTGGCGAGGCTGTCCTTCGGGCACCGGTGCAAGTGCAGGGGCCCAGGCCACTGGCCACAAACTCAGGCGCTCCCACCACACCTGTGATACTTTGCTAGAACGATTCACAGAACAGACTGAAATCTCTGTACTTACAGTTATAGTTTTATTATAGTAAAAGATACCAATCAGAAGAAGCCAAAAGAAGGGTCCCCTGGGGTGAGGTCTGGGAGGGTCTCAAAGGCAAGCTTCCACGTCCTCCCCATGTGGAGTCAGAACCTGTCACCCCCCCCACTCAGAGATGTATTTTCTCAATCACGGAAGCTCATCGGGGCTTCAAGTGTCCTGAGTTTATATGGGGGTCTCGTTACACAGGCACGATCGATAGAATCCGTGTCTACGTGGTTGAACTCAATCTGCAGCCCCCGCCCCTTCCCAAGGTCGGGGAGGTAAGCTGGTGTGAGGGGCTCAAAGCCCCCAGCCCCTCATCACATGGTTGGTCTTTCTGGTGGGACAGCCCCCTCCCTCGGCTGCAGGTGTGGCTGTCCCCTTCCTGTCATCTCGTCGGCACGGGAGTCATCAGGATGGTCCAGGGCCCACCAGGAGGAACAAGACACTCCTTTCATGGAAAAGTCCAAAGATAGAGGTTCCTTCCCCAGCACCGATGACAAAGGCCAGCCAACCCCCTCCCCTCGTAGACAATCACTGCTCTAAACATAACGTCCTAAGAGCAAAGCGCTGAGTGTTACCGTTTTTGCAGACACCTGTGCCCAGACCACCCCCACTGTCTGCAGGGAAGCGTGTGCTCCGGTAAACAAGGAGCAGTGAGAAGGGAGGGCGAGGAGGCCTAACGTAGGGCTTGACACACGGACATCGCCATGCAAACGTCACAGGAAGTTCCTGGACCAGCTGAATTTAGTAGGCTATATTAGAATGGTGGCGAGTCACCCACAGCCAAAGGGCCACCACAGCCTGTCCCACTGGCTGGACTGTAATTTCAGGGTGAAAGATGAGACATGAGGCCCAGATAACAAGGTTTTAGGAGCAATCGCCAGCTTGTCAAGGTACTCATTGACATTTGTAAGAATCAGCTATTGCTGAATCACAACTCCCCCAGAACTGAGTGGCTTAAAACAGCATCCATCTACTATTGCTCCCAGCCTCCGGGCAGCTTGGCAGCTCTTCTGGTCTCCGTGGTCAGCTGTGGCCAGCTGCGGGGCCCGAAGAGGCTCTGCTCGCCTTGGCTGTGCTCTCTCTTGCGTTTGGGGCTGGCTGCTCTATGGCTCCAACCTGTCAGATGTCCAGGAGCGGGCTAACTGGACATGCTTTTCTGGGGTCTCACACCCTCCAGGTGGCCGCCCTGGGCTTGTTCCCTGGGCAGTAGTAGGGGGAGGAGAAGGAGCCAGCAGGGCCTCTTCTTCAGGCCTGAGCTTGCAGTAGCTACACCCTCCTTCCCCTGCAAGTCGCAAAGCAGCCCAGGTCCAAGGGGAAAACAAATAGACGAAAGGAACAGCAATGTCACATTCCAGACGATGCGGATATAAGGGACAGGGGAAACAACTGAAATATTTTCCCCATAAATCTTCCACAACCTTCTTCTGTCCAAAAGAGCAAATGATCTAGAACACAATGTTCCCCTGAGGACTCAGTAAAGGTATTCACATTTTAAGATTTTAAAACCCCAGTGGCCTGTGTGCAGACAATTCCTCACTGCTGTCACAGAGTCAGAATTAGATGGTGTTCTGTCAGTCTCGGTGAGTGGAGTAATAGAAATGTGAATGACTGGGTCAAAATATGGCAGTCACACTGGACTCATCCTGGCACTTGTTAAAATGCAGGGTGCTGGCCCCAGAAAATCTAATTGAATAAAGCTGGGGCAAGGCCCAGGAATCTGCATTTTAACAAGCACCTCAGTGGATTTGCTGCAGCTCCCAGAACCTCATTTTGAGAAGCGCTGTAATAAAGAGAAGTGTGCGTGCATGAGGCAGTGATGTGATCCCCATTTTACAGAGTAGGAAACTGAGGCTGAGACAGGTTCAGTGACCTGCCCAAGGTGCTGAGAGGAGTGCCCAAGTCTCTTGGGCCTGCATTTATAAGGTCTGGTTTGAGGGGTGCAAAGAGCCCCAATTCTCTTAAAGCCATTCCTCCTCTAACTTGCTACAGTGCCCAAAGTCTCTCCATCAGTCATCCTGGACCTGCTCTTCAATATTGGCAGACTTTCCCACCCCCTGCTGAACTCTGCAGCAGATCCAGAATAACCTGGGCACTGCCGGGCTAGAAATATATGAAGTGGACAGAGAAGGGAGGATGAAAATATTAAAACATGTTGGCCATAAAATCTCACACCTTAGCTTCAATGGATCAACTGTATTCATTGTCGGCTCCCGGCTTACTCTCGGGAGAGTGGTTATTCATCCCTTGAAAAACAGGCAATAAAAGCAGTAGGAAAGGAGAGGGTGAGGAGGACAGAGAACATCTCTTTGCTCATTTCTCTTTACCCACCGGTGGATTCCTTTTATTCAGATGATGATGATGATGATGATAATGTTGATGAAGAAGATGACAATGACAACAATGACAACGATGACAACTGCCATGTGCCCATTCTACAGATGGAGAAATGAAAGCTCACAGAGGCTTTGCCCACACCTCCCAGGGGAGACTTGGAGCCTCGCTTCTCTGACCTTCCTCCTGAAAAATGACCGTTGACAAATAGCAATCCCCAAGTTGCTTTGATTTGACGTGGTTCCTTAAAGCCCTGGTTTCCTCTGGCAGGAAAGAAAAGTGAAAAATCAGCAAGATAAATTAAGTCTTTAAACTTAGTGTGAAAAATGATACCCCAGGACATATACCCAGCTGTGTATCTGTGATAGCACATCCCGCCCCTCTCTCCCAACAGGAGCAAACATTAAGCAGGAAGACAAAGATGCACAAATGAGCCTGGTCTGTTTAAAATTTTAAGCCCCAGCATGCAGTCACATTGCAGACTGATCAAGAGAATAATCCTCATAAGTTTGTCATTGACCCTTCTCCCTGGAACCGTCCCCCAGGGCTCTGTGACCCCCTGAAATAGATAGGAAGGAAAATGGCAGAGGTGCCCCCCTGTAACCCCCAGCTTTCCTGCTTCTGGAACACAGCGGGGGTAGGAGTGAGCACAGGCTCAGCCTTCTGGGGAGCTGGCTGATTTGTTCCAACTGTGTTTGAGCAAATGGGGCTCTCGCTGCAGGTGTAAAATGGGGTGGCTCCAGGCAGGAAACCCCTGGCAAACCTGTGGCCATCCCTCCACTTAGCATTCTTCACGCCCCGTCCAATGGCACCCCCAGCACACAGGTGTGAGCACACACACACCAACTCCCAACAGGCCCCAAAGCGTGGCCCTGGAGGGACGTGATTTCCCCAGATCATTCTGGATTGTCCTCACTGGCAGTCATGCGGGCAGCCAGCCTGACACCCCTGAAGCCTGGTGCTAGGAGGGCAACAGATGGAGCCAGGGATGGTCAAACAGGTGGTTGCAGGTACCCCAGGAAACATTACAGTCAAGAAAATAGAAAAGTGTCCTCTTTGTTCTCTCTAGTGGGCTCCACTGCAAGGCCTGGGAGGAGGAGGCAGTGTCTTGGTTGGCTGGGGCTGCTGTAACAGGGACCACAAACAGGGTGGCTCGACACGCAGATTGTTCTCTCCCAGTTCTGAAGAGCAGGAGTCCGAGATCCTGGTGTCCACAGGGCCGAGCTTCCTCGGAAGGTGGAGGGGCAGCCCCTTCCAGGCCTCCTCCCGGCTTCCAACGGTGGTCAGCCAGCCAAGGCATTCTCCAGTCTATCTTTCTGTCTGTGTCCAAAGTCCCTCTTCTATAAGGACACTAGTCCTGCAGGACAAGGGGCCTGCCCTAATCCGGTATGATCCCGGCCTAACTTGCCCAATTTCTTTTCTACTGACCCTATTTCCAGTCAAGGGCACGTTCAGAGGCCCTGGGAGCAGGACTCTGACGTGTCCTTTTGGGAGATGCAGTTCAGCCCGAGGCTGTGGGGACAGCCCAGAGCAGGGACGGCTCGGGTGGTGGTGTCAGCAGGTGGTGGGAGCGTGTCAGGGATGGGAGGCTGGAGAGGAGGGGGCAGAAGCATGAAGACCCTCAGCCACGGCAGCTTCCGGCTCCAGGCTCCGGACAAGCCGGAGTGAGAGTGAGCTGGAGGCGGCTGCTTAATCGGGGCTGACGCAGAATCGCCGGACACCATCATCTGGGCATTCCTGGAAGAGGTGCTATATTTTTCCCCTTGATCATCTGAACAACTTGCTTGCATAGCTCTAACCTGAGGTAAAATTTGATTAGAAAAAGGAAAATGTAAAAATCCAGAGTGGGAGTTCTGGACATCGGGGTCGGCCTTGAGGCAAAATTGGGAGCTGGCCCCTGGCTTCAGGCACCGTTGTCTGCCCTTCTGTCCAGAGACCCAGGCCCCGGAGCCCAGCACTGCCATCCACAGCTGCCTCGCCTCCCATTATAATAACACTGGCATAATATGTTATGCCAGTGAACCCTCACCAGAGTCCTGCAGGGGAATAGATGTCTAATATCCATTGTGTTTTCACCACATGAGGCACATAATTTAGGAATTAAAAGTCCCACGTCACAGGCTTGGGATGTGACATTTCAACTAGTGATTCAAACGTACTGCCAATTCGAAGGCCCCTGCTAGTTCCCTTCTGCTGTTCTGTGCAGCCTCGTGCTGTTTCCTACTAAACAATATGCTGGTTAAGCCCAGAGGATCTTAGCATTCACCTGGTCAACCTCTGTCACTAGGAGAGCAAGGCCCAGCAAAGTTGAGCCACCTGTGCAAGGTTGCAAAGCTGCTTGGTGGCTTTTTACAAAGGAAACTGTCAGTCAAAAGCCAGGTTGGGCATCAGGGTTGGGGGTCGGGAGATAAAGGAAAACATCCTTGGTTCTGCCACACAAGCAGTCAGTTTTTCTGCTTACTTTCTAGGCCAGAATTGCATAATAATTCACCCAACCCCAGGGTCTGGCTTTCCCAGCCACAGGATGATTGATGAACGCTCAGAATCTCTGTCATGGAAGGGGATGTGGAGACCAGTTCATCCTGGAATGGTAAATCTATGGCACTCTGCCATACATTACCCCCACCCCACCCCCAGACACCAGTGGAAAGCATTTTCATCAGTCGCAACCATTTGTTCCTCTTTCCCACCTGCACCACTGCTAGAAGGGGCTGGTTCTAAAGCCTTCTCAACCAAGAACACTGCAACTGACTGCATTATGTTAAAGCCTTGCTATGCCAAGTGTGATTTGTGGGCCAGCTGCATTGGCATCTCCTGGCAGCAAAATATCTACTCCACCCCAGAGCTACCAAATCAGACTCTGCATTTTAACAAGCTTCTAGGTGATCCACCGGCACACTGAATTTTGAGAAGCACTGGATTACATTTTCTCTCCTGCTCAAACACAGACAATGTGCTCAAGAGCGATGACCCATTTACTCCTTAAGAGTGACAGTGTGGGAAAGTGGGAAGGTCATGTCACTGATTAGCTGTGTGACCTGGGGCACATCACATAAACTAGACTAACAGACCGAACACTCCACTGCCCAGTTTGACGTCTTGCTCGCCTCTGTGTCCCTGGCACTTAGTGCACGTCAGAGCTCAGTAAATGTTAGGCAAGAAATGACCTGTGGATCTGTTTCCTTATCCACCGACGAAGGTGTGCTAAAGAGTGACTTCCGGTCCTCGCACCCATGAGTCTGTAACAAACTGGCCACCTAGAGGGGCCCTGAGGGAAATGAAGCTTGGGATGAGCAGGCTGGCAGAGAGCTGGCAGAAAGTGGGAGGGTTAGCCCGTGCAGTGCTGCTGGGGAGGAAGGCTCTGGGCCAGGAAGCTGGGTACCAGGCGCCCAAACGCTGCTCGGCCTCAGAAACCTTGGTCTGGCCTGGTCCACTTCCCATGATCCTCTTTCTTGCTCTTGCCTCAGCCCTTCACCCTGTGGGGTACCACAGGGTCCTTCTCTCCTCTCCCCAAAGCCTGGACACGGAGGGCAAGGCTGCCCCCAGCACCACACTTTCTCTCAGCACAAGTCCAGTCACCACAGGCAAGCTGAGACTGGGACTTAGAGCTCTGCATTCCTGCAATGCCCCATGAGGGTCTACCATCTCCAACTCCCTCCGCACACCTCTCATTCCTCCATCCCTTACCAGACTGCAGATGCCATCTTCACTGAACAGAGGGGAGATCCACATCCCTGAGGCTTTCTAACTGAGCAGTGCTGAGCTCACTACCCCCCATCGGGAGTTCTGGGAGTGGCCCTGGGTCTCTGACAAGGTGCTCTACACGGGGCCAGGAGCAGATCAGCAGAAGGAATGTCGAGAAGAAAAACAAAGATGCCCTTAGCTATTTGAGGACTTGGCTTTACCCTGATCCAATGCCATGCCTCCACCACTTTTCCTCCCTGCTTCAAGAGCTCACCCTGGCTCTCCTCCCCCAGCCTGGGGCTCAGCATTACTGTCACACCACCACGATCAACTCTCCTTCACGCTCTGGCTCCTTGGTCCCATGCGGACCACAGTCACAAGCTGATTTGATAGAAGGATACCTTACCTTATACATGAGCTAGGAGCTTAAACCAATATTTGAAAAGTATTGTGAAACAGTAGCATGATTGGAAGGGCACAGGTGAAAAAAAAAAAAAAGGTCTATCAGAATATACCACAAATATATGCCTTCGAAGTTATCCGAGTCACCTGGCAACTGATCCATCCACTAGCCTGTTAAACACAAAACCTTTTACAAATAGCCAACCAACCAGGAAAGCTCCGTCAACTGGCGGAGCGGGAGATGGCAGGGTTCCTATCAGAGCCGCTTACAGGCATTAGGTGTGCTTTACATGCTAATTACCTGGGGGATTGACTACAGGTTCTGCCTTCCCTTGCAGGCCTGTTAATTGAAAGTGAAAAAAATCAGGATCCCCAGGGCACCTGAGCGTGAAATGAACAAGAATTCAGAGCAGACTGCAGAAGTGCAGCCAAACCACCTAGCTACTGAGCAATGTCCTCTCCCTGGTGGCTGGGGAATGGGCTGTTCCTGCTGCAGCCGGATGGTTTATTGAGATATTCATTTCAATCTTGGTTTACTCATTACTGTTGATGCCAAGAAAATTTTCTCCTTTGCCTTCCTTCCTGGAAAAGCAGCCAAGCCTTTGAGTCCTGGAGGTCTGGGCTACCTTGCCAAAGGAGAGAAAGATCTAGCTTTTGTTTTCTAAATCCTAAGCTCACAGAGCTGTGGGGCAACTTGTCTGGAAGGGGACAGGCTCCAAGGATTGAAGGACAAAAGGCAGAAGGTATGGCTCAAGCTTGGGAGGTGAGGAGAGGGCTCCATGTGTGCTGGAGACCTAAGCCCCAGCTGATCAGAGAGCCCCCATGGGGGGATGGCTTCTTGGTGAGGACCAACGTCCACAACCAGCAGCATTGGCATCACCTGGTAGCTCATTAGAAATGCAGAATCTTGTCCCTCCCCTCCCAGCCAAGACCCGCTGAATCAAAATCTCCATTTTAACAAGATCCTCAAGTGATTCATATGCACATTAAAGTTTGAGAAGATTTTCTCTAGCTTATGCTGCTTAGGAGCCTCAGAAGCAATACCCAGACAAATTCAGTCCAGAGAAAGAAAGCAGGTCACAATATTCGAGAGCTCCACACTGGCCTTGGACAAGATGCATTGGGAGCAACAAAGGGCATTTCCCAATTGTCTAGACCACAGGCGCACTGGTGTTTCCATACAATCCCAGTGGAGGGGGAGGGACCCCAAAACATGTCTGAGATGTAATTTCTCACTGCCTCTACAGGTGATGTCTTGACTGAGCTTCAGTAAATTAATAGAAAATATAAAGAAATCTGATGTCTTTCACCTGAGTGCTGTGGAGGAAATTTATACCCTTGATCTGATTGAATGGATTTCCTAAAAAAACTATACGAAATACCTACTCCCTTCCATCACCATGCATGATTGACTTTACTTCTTATTGTTGAAAACCTTGCCAAAATACAGGCTGTCCATTTTGGCTGCATAACAATCTCAAGATCTTAGTAGTTATAACAATGAACATTTCTTTTTCTCGTTCTTGGATCTGCGGGTTGTCTGTGGCTCTGCTGGGCTCAGCCGGGCTGACTGTAAGCTGCAGGCTGAGACCAGGTCTGCTCCAGGCGTCTCCTCATTGCGGAAACAGCAGCTAACCAAGGCGCATCCTTCTCATCCCACGTGGCAGATGGCAGGAGCAGAGTCCACACCAACCCTGCAAGTGAGCTTCCAGCCTTGGCCAGCACCACTTTAGCTCGTGTTTCCTTGGCCAAAGCAAGCCACAGGGCCAAGTCTGCAGGGGTGGGGAAGTGTGCTCCACCTACTCTGCTGGGAGGTAATGCAAGATCGCCAGGAAGAAGAGAGAGAACAGGGACAGAAACCCAATCTGACTCAGTGCATTAGCCCATTTTCCTGTCTTCACAAACCTAACGAACCCTGTAGCAAGGCTGTCTCAGATGCTAAAAGCTCTGACTGCCCAGGACCAAGGGTGCAGGCAGGCAGGAACTGAAGCTTCCTCTCCATGGAATGCTGGAACTACCATTTTATATATGCGCTGCTCATTTCTTAGTAACCTGATCTGAAGGTAATGAAAAATACCAATTAATTGAGGGTTAATTTGTGGGGTTCTTGTTAGTCAAGATTTTCTTGACTGAATACAAGTGTTTTCATCTCTTTCCTCTGTTAGGAGGGGGAGGAACAAAAAGAGAGGCTGGTTGAAGAACTGAAAAGAAGTGCTTAGACTTTTATCAGTCTTTCCTGGAAGCTAGCTGTCGGATGTCTTCTGGGCTGGGGAAGCTGGAGGTCTGAGAGCAGCAAACAGCCCACATGCCAGAGAAATCAACCATCGTCCCATCTTTCATATCTAGGCTAGAGGTGCCATTCCCATTGCAAATCCACTTAGAATCCCTGAAAACATGAAAAACCCAAAGACCACAACAGGACACTATTAAAAAGTTAAGAAGTCATCAGAATCAATATAACATGCTTCCCTGGGGAAAGGGCTTTAAAAACAATCAACCACAGACACCACAAACATTAGAATAATAATAAAGAAATTCTAAGAAAAACTTCACATACAAAAATTCAACATTTTAGATGAAATGGACCAATTTCTTGAAAACCACAAACTACCAAAACTAACCCAAAAAGAAATAGATAACCTGAATTGTCCTATAATTTATAGATTAAAATCTTCCACAAAGAAATCTCCAGGCCCAGATTGTTTCACTGGCAAATTCTACCAAACATATAAGGAAGAAATAACACTAAATATATATAATATCTATCAGAAAATAGAAATAACTCACTTTATAATCTAATTCATGATAATTAATTTCAGCAAATTAGGTTAGGAATAGACAGAAATAACTTCAACCTAATAAGGAGCATCAACAAAAAACCTACAGCTACATCATACTTCATGGGAAAAGGCCAACTGCTTTCCCACTAATATCAGGAGCAAGATAAGGTAAGGATGCCCACTTTCACCACTATTGTTCAACACGGTACTGGAAGTTCTAGGTTCTGCAATAAGGCAGAAAATGTAAAAGTCCTATAGATTGGAAGGAAAGACATAAAAATTTCCCTCTTTAGAGAATTTTCTACAAAAAATCTACAAAAAAAAACCCTCTTATGAATAATAAGTGAGTTTCATCAGGTTCTAGAATACAAGGTCAATACAAAAAAAGTCAGTCATATTTCTATATGCTAGTAATGAACAGTTGAAAACCAAACCAAACAAAACCAATACTATGTACAATAATTCATAAAATGAAGTAAATAGATATAATTCTTACAAAATATACCAAAAATACGTGTGCTGAAAACTCTATGAAAGAAATCAAAGAAAATCTAAACATATGAAGAGGCATACCATGTTCATGGATTAGAAGACTGAAATTCCAAGCTAAAATTCTCCCCAAACTGATCTACGGATTTGATGCAATGTCAATCAAAATCTGAGCATAATATATTTTGTAGCTATAGACAAGCTGATTCTAAAATTTATATGGAAAGAAAAAGAAACTAGAAAAGACAAAGAATTTTTTAAAATGTAAAATAACTTTGGAGGAATTACACAACCAATTTTAAGACTTCCTATATAATGGCAATAATCAAGACAGTATGGTATTAGCAGAGGGAAAGATGCATAGATTGAAGGAACAGAAAAGAGAGTCCAGAAGTCAACCCAAAAATTTTTGATAAATATGCAAAGGCAATTCAATAGAGAAATGATAGTCTTTTCGACAAATACTTGAATTCATACCCAAAAATTGAACCTTCATTTAAATCTCACACCTTATAAAAAAATTAAATCAAAATGAATCATAGCTCCTAATGCAAAACAAAAAACTCTAAAACTTTTAGAGGAAAGCAGAGGAGAAAATCTTAGTGACTTGAGGTTAGGCAAAGCGTTATGAGATATGACCACAAAAGCTCAATCCATTAAAGAAAATATTGATAATTTGGACTTTATCAAAATAGAAAGCCTCTGTTCAGGAGATGAAAAGTCAAGCTACAGGCTGGGAGAAAATCTTTGCAAATCACATATCTGGCAAAGGACTTGTATCCAGAATATGTAAGGAACTCTCTAACTCAACAGTGAGAAAACAAACAACCCAATTAAAAAATTGGCAAAAGGCTTGAAGAGACCCTTCGCCAGAGAGGATATATGGATGGCAAATAAGCTCATGAAAAGCTGTCCAACATCATTAGCCATTAGAGAAAAGCCAATTAAAACTATGGTGAAATATCACTACATACCTATTAAAATAGCCAAAATTTAAAAGAGTGACAATATCAAATCCTGGTGAGGATGCAGAACAACTGAAACTGTTATACATTTCTAGTTGATTGGTTCAGGATTCTCTGGAAAGCAATTTGACAATTTCTTATAAAATTAAATATATGCTTACAATATAACCCAGCAATCCATTTTTACGCACCTAGCCTAGAGAAATGAAAAAAACCCGTCCTCAAATGTACATAGCTGCCCTATTCATAATTACCCCAAATTGGAAACAATTTAAATGTCTTCAGTGCATGACTGGATAAACGAGATGGTACATGCATCCGATAAAATGGAAGGAACTATTGATAAATGCAACAACTGGATGACTCTCCAAAGCACTCTGCTGAGTGAAAGGAGCCAGTCTGAAAAGGTTCCTTATTTTGTGATTCCATTTATATGACAGTCTCAGAAAGACAAAAGTATAGTGATGGAGAACAAATAAGTGGTTGCCAGGGGTTAGCAGTGAGGGAGGGTGTGCCCATGGCAAGGCAGCACCCGGTGGTGGAACTGTCTTTGGATGGTAGAAATGTTCTGTATCCTGATTGTGGTGGAGGTTCCCCAAATATATATATATGTTTGAGTTCATGGAATTGTGCATACAGAAAAGTCAATTTTGGTGTATGTTAATTTTAAATCAAATTATTAAAAAATCATATTTCTTGGGAGGAGAGCTTTTTTAATCTGAAAAATTACATATTATGGCAGACACTGCTATCAACCCCTAAGATCCACTGTCCCTTTCTTCCTTCCAATATCAGAGTCCTCTCTCTGTGTGAGTTTCAACGGGGAACGTGACTGTCCAGCTGGAGACCAACTTCCCAGCCTCCCCTGCAGCTAGGGATGGACACATACGTAGGTCTTGGCTAGTGAGAGGTAAACACCTCCTTGACAATGAAGCTGCTTACATCTCCTCTATCCTTCCCCACTGCTCTTGGAGGTGGTGCTGGTCAGTGGCTTCCAACCACATGGATGAGGACAACTGGAGCAGGCACCTGAGATCCAAGAAGGGTAGCCACCTGTGGAAGGGGCAGATAGGCCAGGCCAGCTGGGAACATGGAGGGCCTCGTGCAGCAGAACCCACTTTTCTGCCCTGGACTGTGACATGAGAGAAAAAGTAAATACCAAACTCATGTAGGCTAATGCACTTTGGGATCTCTTTGTTATAGCTCCTTAAATCTTACCATCACTAATACACATATTCATTGCCGAAAAATACAAAGGGTAAAATAAAAGTCATCCAGAGTCTCACCACCCAAGAGAGATACATTTCGGTCTTGTCTCGGCCCTGTCACTGTGCTGGTAGGGTAATGCTTAAAAAAAAATTCATTGAAGAACATAAGCTTGACTAGCATTGTGGTAGATGTCTTGTGAGATCCTGGATTTGGGGTGATGTGGAAGGGGATAGGGATAGAATTCCTTATCAGTCCTTGGATTGCAGTGATCCCACCTAGGAAACACCACACTTTTTGGAGATTTTGCCGCTACTCAGTGCCAGAGTAATTTGTAGCCCATTTCTGCTGGAGGACATGTTCCTGCACGATACCTAGTGGGCAGAATTAGTAAAAGACAATAGTTAAGAACTTGGGCTTTGCAGTGGAAATGTGGGGTTACAAATCCTAGCTCTGCCTCTTCCTTCATGTGTAATCTTGGGCAGATGTCTAAACCTCTCTGAGTTTCAGTTTCCTTTTTCCTAAAATGGAAATAAATAATAGCATCTACCTCATCGTGTGGTTGCCAGAATTAAATGTGATGATACCCACATCATTATGGCATGTTATTGGCATGTAATAAATACTCAACAAATGGGTGCCAGTCAATCATTCATGGATGTAACACATGTTAATTAAGTGCCTGCTGTATGCCAAGTACCTTCCTAGGCACTGAGGACATAGCAGTGAGTGAGACCAAAAACAATCAATCCTCACTTTCATGGGGCACACTTTCTGGGGGGAGACAGACAATAAGCAAAATTTGAAATATAATAGATCTGGTGGAAATAAGGTGGAGAGAGTGATTCATTCTTAGTAATGATAGTATGAGTGAGGGTGTCTGGAACCAGTTCTCCCCTTAGCCCCCATGCAGAGGGCTGGGCAGGTGTCTGTGAGTGCAGAGGACATTGGAGGTTTGCACAAAGAACCTGCAGGATGCACAACTTGTGAGCTGCAGGCATCCCACGCGGGGATTAAGGGTTCCACTCTGAGCCCGGCTGCAGCCTTCACCAGCGTGCTCCTGCTGGGCACAGGGCAAGAGGGAGCCTGGAGTCCAAGGCATGGGCAGGAGGCTGAAGTCTGGGGGTGCCAGTGAGGTTTCAGATCCCTGGGTCCCCGTCCCAGGAGCCCAGGTGCCCCCCCCCCCCCCAGGAGCACCAGCAAACAGGGGTAACTTTTCCTAACCAGTGAATGGCAGGCTGTTTCTATTGAGGGAGAGTTCCTCCATCCATGGATATAGAGCTGAACCATGATTTCTCAACTCTGTTTTTCATCAGAATTGCTCCTATATCTTGAAAAAAAACAAAAAGCAATGAAGGTACTCACATTCCCAGAAAACCTCTACGAGACCGGGAATTCTTTTGATGTTCCAAGGTGATTTAGGTGTGTACTTAAGGCTGGGACCCCCTGGCTTCAGAGTCCCACTTCCATCCTTAAACCAAATCATGGACCACCTCTTGCCCACCCAGGGACGGTCTGTGACACTGTGCGTTGCAGGGCCAGCTGACCACGTCCCTCCCCGTTGCTTGGAGAAGGGTGGCCGTGATGGAGAAGGGACATTTCCGCAGGAGAAGCTGGCTGACTCCCATCCGCATGGAGGCCAGCGGTCACGCTGCCCAGAACACTGGCTCTCCCTCCTCTTTGTGGCCTCCAAGGTCCAGCTGATCTTCAGGCTCTCTGCTTCCAAACCTCTTTCTTGGCAACTGCAGCTCACAGGAGCCTTTGTTTTCTTTGAAATCTGCCCCCTCTCAGTCACAATAGGGTTTTACAGTTTATAAAGTACCACTGCATATCTTACATCCCCTTATATTCATGGCACCCGTGAGGCAGGTATTATTAGAACTGCTTTGAAGAGAGAGAAGCCACAATGTTAGAACATTAAATGATTTGCAAAAGTCCCTTAGCCCATAACTGGCAGGATCAGAGCTCATGTCTTCTTCCTCCAAAGTGTTCTCATTCTACTGTAGCTGGAAGATTCTCTTAGGCTGTGTCCTACCACATGACCACTTAATTTCTTTCCATAGATGTCAAGATTGCTAGTTTAACTTCCCAAGTGCTTGATCATAAAAATAACATTTTGTTTTTCTCTTCTGTTGCCGATTGTGTCAAAGTAGCTCATTCACGATAGTACCCACTCAAATGACCTTACTAAACTTGTAGTGTTCACCTAGTAAATAATTGAAAATGATATTATTTACCAAAAATAATCAAAATTCATTTTTTTTGGAAAAGTGACTATGCAAAATAAAGCACACTTTTCTGCCTTTAGTTCTAAGTTCTAAATTTAGAAAGCCAAAATTAACATGGGGCAGGCTGAATTGGCCTTCAACAGTTGGATTGGAGCAGGCACAGGAGGTTCAGGAGCAGGAGGGTTTTTGTACAGGCGTGTCTTACCGTTGAGCACTTGACACCCTTCATTGAGTGGCCTGTAACCCCTTCGTGGAGCACTCTAACAACACCCTTCATGGAGCGCTGTAACAACGCCCTTCGTGGAGCACTTTGACAACACTCTTCATGGAGCGCTTTAACAACGCCCTTTGTGCAGCACATTAATAATGTCTTTTGTGGAGCGCTTTAACAGCGTCCTTCATTACAGCAGCATGCTTCTCCACACAAGCTTCTGCAGTGGCATGCATTTAAGTATGGGTGCTGAAAGGCCTCAGAATAGCAGCAAAGCACTTTCTCTGGAAGGTCATTGGCCCCATCATTTTAACCTTTTCTTTCATGAAAATTACAAATGATCATTTGGAAGTACAGAGTCACGTAGAAGAGGCATTCAGATAATTTGCATGTGGAATAAAACCCATTGTCTTTGCCTCCACCCCGAGATGAGTTTTCAAGACCCATCACTCTGAACTGAAATTATCAGAACTCACAACATTAGCCAATTGTCAATTTCGTTCAAGTCCCAAGGACACCAGCATAACAGGCTTGGCAAGCGACGTTTCCTGTTTTCCTCTCACATGGCTGAGATTTCTTCATCATTCTCAGCAGTCCAGCTAAGCGGCTGTGTTGCAGAGAGAACTGGTGGGCTGCCGGCTGCAGCACCAGGCGGACTGGGAGATGTTTCTAATGAGATGAGAGGGGAGGCTGCCTCAGAGAGATGGAAGATGACTATTCCCTTCGAGCTACAAATGGAAGAGAATTTGACCCTCCGGGGAGTGCACAGTGGAGAAACAGTTGCATTCCCATTTGGTTTCCTGCAAGGGAATTGTGGCAGATCAGAACGTGGAGCTTTCCCTTCCCCACTGGCTGAGCTGAAGCTGAGCTTGGTAGGACCACACTGGGCTTCCTGCAATTTCCAGAGCCCCCTGGCCGCCCCTCAGCTCTGTACTTTGCATAGCCTCTCCCCTC